>NC_051214.1:30743958-30843958 GCF_015220715.1 Pygocentrus nattereri | reverse complement strand
TTCTAGACAAGCTAAATTTATGCCCCACATATTCCTCGGCCAGTCGACTACATTTCAACAAAATTTATAGTGCTAAATAACATCTTTATGGTCTAAATAACAAATTTAGACCACAAAAGCTTTTCAGTCTGCACTGACATTGTAGACTGCCTTAACCCGTCTCAGGGAAACTGACCCATGACTATGTAAATATGTTCGCTGGGGAATTTCGAGTTCCAGATCGGCACCAAAACACAAATGTAAAAATAGTGAAATGTTGCGGAGCTTTTTGAACTTTTATTTTGAAAATCGTTTAACCGATGGCTCACCGGAAGTGACTAACTGGCGTTTCATGGTTCTGATTTCCCTTCAATATTTCGAAGGTAAGTCGAATTTATGATTTTTGTTTATTAATATTTGGTTGTCAATGCTGCACATAAGCGTTGCCTTCATTAAATCATATTTTGTCTTTGAAACACTTTAAAATATATTTCTGTGTTGTGTGGAAATAGCGAAATAAAGGCTTGTAGTCCGGGATGACAGCTCGAAACAGCCCCACAGATCTTCAAAAGCCTCTTCGGCGTTAACAGACCACAAACTTAAAGATGGACAGATAGTAATGAACGAATAAGAAATAAGAGAATTGTAAACATTAGCTATTTTGTGAAACGCGTTCATGGTGAACGACAAGGAGGAGGCAGGCGAATCGTTTCGCTTGGGTAAACAGCTCGTCTTACTGTATAATGCAATGCCTTGTTGTGAACATATGTTACTGATGTAGATGACAAGACCCAAACCAGAAGATGATGAATACTGGAACAGCTCCAAATTCAGCGCCTTCACGTTTGATGACGAAGACGATGAATTTACAAAGGTAAGCTTAAAGCAACACCATGTGCTTCAGACAGGCAGTTAAGGATTTCTGCGGTCACAAATATCATGTTTCTAAAAAAAACCTTTCAGATGAAAGAATCAAAACGTGCTGTGAATAGCATGCTTGTTGATGATGACGACGACGATGATGATGTGGAGAAGGTCAGCTGGAGTGGGGAGCCTATTGGAAGTAAGCCAAACTTCACTCACAGTTTTCTGCTTTTACAGTATACACTGTATGTCCAAGAGTATTGAGAGACCCCTTCCAATCAGTGAATTGAATCATCACTTAAATGCTCAAACATCTAGTGAAAAGGTTTCCCAAAAGAGCAGAGGCTGTCACTGCAGCAAAGGAGGTGACGCTCCCTACACTCACACTACAAAATTGCATTGTAAATGATGAATTAAAAAAAATATATCCATTTTAGCTTAGGCTTAATCTGGGCCTGGGGAAACTAGTCCAGATTGTGTCTTTATCAGTTGCTTTGGGCAGTTACCACTGAGGATTGTTTGTTGGATTGCAGGTATCTCCTGGTCTGTCAAAGAGACAGCGTCCAGCATCCGTTCCAGTGGAGAACAAAGCTTTCCAAAAATCGACATCACCCCTTCGTTGCCTAAACAGGGTTCTGGTTACTCCTTAAGTTCTTTGTTCAAAGGTAAACAGCAGGTCATATGTTGTTCTGGCTTGGCAAAGGCCTGTGTCTGTGTTTGTGTATTTTTTTTTTTTTCCTAACTTTAAATTTTTTTTTAATCTCATTAGGAAGGAGCAAGCAATTCCAGTCTTTTTCAGAATGTAAGTGCAGTGCAGACCTTTGTCATCAAGACTAAAGGAAGTGTATTCAGATGTAAATCTATTGGGTTGATGTCTGTCTTTGTTTTCTAGCTTTTACTGACACTTCTGTCAGAGCATATGCACCAGAACTGCGCAAACCAAAGTCAGAGTGTAAGGTATGTACACACTGCTCAAACACTGGTCTACTTTGTGTGGTGGTGTTGAGCTTATGTGTGTGATTTAGTCCTGATTAAAGTGGAGGAACCACATTAACCTGGCTTTAATGGACTGTGATTGCAGGACTATATGAGTGATTGGAGTCCTGAGGAGACAGTACGGAGAATGCGGAAGGGAAAGGTATGCCCAATCTAGAAAAAGGGCTGAGTAATAAAAAATCCTACCATAATATGTTGTTTTACCACATTTGATATTGAGATTTGATGATGATCATATATTTTTATGATATACATATATTTTGCAAACCCTGTAAACATCTTGATCTGAGATGTTTTTTCATGCTGGGTAATTTGAGCAATGAAAATAATTAGCAAAACTGCCTCATTGGTTTGTGCTGTTTCAAGTGTAGGGCTACACATCTCAATCCTGACCTAGCAATATCGCCACCTAGTGTACTGAAGTAGCATTTTTTTTGTTGTTTTTGTTTTTAAAAATATGTACAATGTGTGTGACAAATATCAGAAAAAAAAAATTATTGTCCTTTTTTGGCTCAGAGCTTAGAGAGAGTAAAAGTGGAATTTCAGAAAGAACATTCAAAGCTGCCGTGATAATAGTAATACTTACATAATCCTTTATGATCTTAGTTTTCAGAGTTTATTTTACTTTTTGGTTGTTTAAAGTGTCATTAAAATCATTAACATTAACTTGTTAATCATAAGCATTAACATTTTTTGTGTAGGTGTTTTCCCTGGAGAGATTCCGCTCACTACAGGAAAAATTGCTACTGTTGGATGAGGCAGTCAGCGAAAATGATGGCAATGTCATTACTGCGGTAAGGATTTCATCTCATATTTCAGTTACGCCTTGCACAGATGTTACCACACTGGTAAAGGAGATGCTTGCAGGAGTTCCAGTCATCTAAAACTGGTAATGGCTGACCAGTGTTTAAATGTGAATTACCTTCTTTCCTCATAGGTCTTAATATATTTAAAGAAATCATTAAGTAAAGGTGAGTCTGTCCTTTTTGTAATTCTCGTTCAACTAAGACTGTAACATTCAAATAAATATCCAAAAAATGTAACTGAATTTTAAATTAACTTTTAAGTAAAGTAATGAACTTTATTAAAGGGCTCATGTCCTACATTTTTATTGTATTATACCTCTTTCTTGAGGTCCATTTAAATATTTGTTTTAGTCATAATTCTTTTTATATGACTATTTTCCAACCTCTTAGAATTTAATAGGCTGTTTTGATACTGTGCCTTTAAGAGTTGTATATATAATTGAGCTCTGTTGTGATTGACTGCCCTGTATTGCACCTGATTTAAAAAACAGTCTTGCCTTGGTTTTACAAGATATGGACCCTTTAAATCTAATCCCAAACCTAGTAATAAAACTAATAAAACCTAAACTTAAGCCTAATGTTGTAGTTTGACATTTGTTAACAGTTTACACATCTGTGTGTAATCTTTAGCAGACAAAATAAAGTGTAACCAAAATAATATTAATGCCTTTGCAGAAATCCTCTTCCGAGAGTTAATGTTGAGGGAAATAGCTTTGCGGCACTATGTTCACTATCTGAAAGAGATGGGAGAGCAGAAGCTTTTGGTGGAACTAATGAAGTAAGTCAGTACTTTGGTTCTCTTTGTTTCCTTGTTGATTAAAATACATTCATTGTAAGACCTCTCACCGTTTTTTAACCTTATTTGTCTGTGCCTGTGTTTGGTTGAATTTGAATAACTGCCATTCTTTCCATTATACTACTGTAATCAGCTCTTATCAAATGACTTTATCGTAGGGCCCTTGGCAGAACAGATGATATGGCGGTGAGTGATGAGTACTGTGCAGCTCTCATTTAACACCTACCATCATAATCAAACAAGATATACACATGTTGTAATGTATTTTGTATTTTTTTTTTAGCTCAGCAGATAAAGGGAAGGGAAATATATTCCATTGAAAATTTCTGACATAAACGTTTGGTTAGTTATGAGCAAACAAGGAATGTGGCATTGAAACATATTTGTGTGGCCCACTAATGTCAGTTTACATTGTCACGGGAGCATAATACTGATGTTTTTTTTGTGTAGTTAATGCAGTACAAGGAGCATTTGAATATTAAGGATGAAGGCCAAAGACGAGACTTCCTTAAAAACTGTCTAAGGTATAAAAATATAGTCCAGTATAAATCCATATAACGTAGATTACATTGGTGTAAGTGGTTTACCGTTGCTCTGTATCTTTCTGTCAGTCTCCCTTTCTCACAAGATGATGCTATTCATGTGCAAGATCACTACACGCTTCTGGAGAGGCAGATCATCATAGAGGTGAGAGCTGATATTTTTATTAGAAAAATGTAGGCGGAAACCAAACAAGACCAATACTCATACTCAGAATACTTCAAGAGAGCACCATGGTTGTTCACCCTCTAAAACTGATATGATGTGACACGGTCACCATTTTCTCATTCTTTCTGATTTCCCTTTACTTATTTCACATGTAGAGGAGGTGTGGGTGGTTGCATTTTGCTCTGCTACTGGAAATTGCTGTAGAACTGTCCAGGGGAGTGAAGAGGGAAATGAGAAGGGAATGACACTTTTCTCAAGAAATGTGGCGCGTGGTTACAACCTAAATTGCAGTACTTCATTTTTTCCTCTTTTTTTTTCAGTAACAGCTGAAATGAACTCATTCACCCGATTTGTGTTCATATAAAAAGTTAAAAAACCTTTTAAAGGTGAAGTGGATATTTATACACTAAGTATGCATTCTGTCTTCACAGGATATTTACATAGCCGCTGATTGTCACGTCGGAAGTTTCACGTGGAGAGAAATTTTGATTTCTCATTTCCATCTTATATAAAAATGAGCTGATATCTCATTTTGTGTTTTTTTGTTTTGTTTTGTTTTCTAGGCTAATGACAAGAGGGGAGACGCAGAGATTTTTAAGAAGTTCCCAAGAAAAGCTTCCATCTTAAACATGCCAATCATCACCACTCTGTACTACTCTTGCTTCTACCACTACGGAGAGTCTGATGTAAGCACTCTCACTGCATTTCACCTTGAATTCATTAAGATCAGTCGGAGTGTTGGAAGTGGACTTTATATGGATATAATTATGTATGAAGTGTGGTGAATGTCTAAAAGTTTCTGGACACCTGTTTATCCAACTTCTATTCTGAACTCAACGGTAATAGGGAGTACCCCCTTTGCTGCAATAACAGCCTCCGAACTTCTAAAAAGATTTCCAGTGTTCCAGACTACATGTTGGAAAATTGCTGTAAGAATTTGATTGCGTTCAGCCACAAGAGCATTAGTGAGGTCAGTAACAGATTTGGATGACTAGTTTTGGATCACAGAAGCTGAAAGGTATTCACTGGTGCTCCATCACTTCAAGGAATGCAGTTCCACTTTTCTACTGCCCAGTGCTGTGTGGCATTGGGCATAGTGACCTTAGAGTCATGTACAGTTTCTCCAGAGCCTCTTATTCTAGTGGTTGCACAATCAAATGCCTGTTTCACCAAGGGGTGCACCTTAAAGAAGCTGCATTCACAGATTTAAAGGGGTGTCTGGATACTATTGGACCTACCATGTATTTGTTTATGTATCCTCAGCCATACCCTACCGAACACAAAATACACAACACTAAATCAAGTTGGTCATATGTGTTTACATGCAGGGCACTTTCAGCAGTCCAGCTAACATCAGGAAAACATTCAGGGTAAGGCTTATTGCTCAAGTCCTTCTTCTTGCATTCACTTTCAGTGAACTGTTTTGCTTTTCCTGGGAAACTATTGACACAAAGAACACAATGTTTCCGTTGGCAGATTTCAGAAAAGCAGTACATCCTCACAGCTCTTGGAGCAAGGGCAAAGTTGAAATCCTGGTTTGATGTGGATAGTTTATTCAACACCAAGAACTGGCTGGGCTACACCAAGAAGAGATCCCCCATCGGCTTTCACAGAGTGGTGGATATCCTGCAGAAAAACAACGCCCCTGTACAGGTCCGTCTATTTCAGTACTGAGCTTCTTTCACTAGGCGAGTCAGTTCCTCTTTTCTATTTAAGTGAGATGTTTGTGTTTTGAGATGTTTGTGTATTGTGTGAATATATGATGTGGAATATATTATAAATTATGTGATTGCAACATGCATAGACGTAGATGCAATTACTGCTCACAAAAATGCTCCTCTATACCAGACCAGGGATGTTTTATCGCATGACACAGAGATGTTCATTAGATTTTTTTTTTTTAATTCTCAGTTGCGTTTCTACAAAAAACGCTCTTAAAAAGGATCCCAAAAACCTTTGGTGACGAACCTTTATATCATGTGGAGGTTCTGTAATCATTAAAAATATTGTTTACACACAACTCATTCACAAAAATGATTGTTTAAAGAACCGTGTGTTTAAAGTACAGCTGAATGATTTTGAGAAAATAATGGGGTCGAGTCAAAATATTTCTGACCACCGTTTGTGATTTAAATGCAATTATTTTCAACTTGAGACTTGAACACTGAATGACAGATTGACAGTTGATAAGCTGTATTAGATAAAATTTAGAATATAAATGTGGTTCTGATAAAATAAGGGTCTTTCATTTTAATCAGTTTTATTTTTTCATTTGTTATTTTTTTTGTTATAGTAAATATTTGAGTGTCAGTGCTATAACTCCTCTCTGTCTCTGTATCAGGTGTTGCAAGAATACATGAATCTGATTGATGACCCAGAGCTGAAGCTCAGCCTGGCTCAGAAATATAAATGTCATGACATTGTCATTGATGTGAGTTGATCTACATTATTACTTTTTATATCATCATTAGCTTTCTTGTTTATAAACATTTCACAATTAACGTTTATAATGGAGCTGTTTTTACCAGACATACAGAGACCTGAAAGACCGGCAGCAACTGATTGTGTACCGTGGGAAAGTTGAGCGTGGCTCAAAAGAAGACAAGAAGATTGAGGAGCTCCTCTGTAACATGGTAAGAGGAACTCTGGCCCCATGACTAACACATTTCAAAGTAACTTCCAGTCACATTTAGGAAATGTGCATCCAGATGCACAATTAAACTGACCTCAGAGTGACACCTTTCAATCCTCCCCCACAATATTCCACAATGGCAGCAAAGTTTTAATAAATGCTTGCTCATCATGCTGTCATTCCTGTCGTTGCTTATATTTAGGGTTTCTGAAATATAGTCACTACTATCAATAGTAAGAGTTTACACTATATGCCCAAAAGTATAGACACACCCTTTCTTATTAGTGAATTCAGCTACTTTAAGTTGCACATTTTGCTGGCACAGGCATTTAATTGTGCATACACAGCTTTTGTTATCTCCATAGAAAAGGGTCAATATTCCTTTGTCAGTAGAATTAGACACTAAAGAAGCCACAAACCAGCCTAAGATCATCATGCCCATTGCCAAACGTTGGTTAGAGGGGTATAAAGCCACCCAGCGTTGGGCTGTGGAGCAGTGCAAATGTATTTTTTGTAGTGAGGGAGCTTCACTGAATACCGTTGGGATGAGTTGGAGTGGTGTTTGTGATCCAGAACTAATCATCCAACATTGGTATCTGATCTTGCTTATGTGGTTGAATGCAACCAAATCCTCACAGCAATGTTCCAACTTTTAGTAGTTTAAAGCCTTTCCAGAAGAGTAGAGGCTGCTACTGCAGCAAAGAAAGACAAACTCTCTATTAATACCCTTGATTTCAGAAGAAATTTTGGATGAGCGTACATCTACAAACTTTTGACCTTATAGGCTGTCATTCACTTTGCATCCCTATGAGTTTAAATAACTTTACAACTACTGAACTGGCCCTGATAAAAAACAAAAAAAACAAACACATATTTCTGAATTTCAGTACAATCTGCTGACACGCTTTTCTCTCCTACAGCAAATCAGATGGAAGAATTGAATCTTGTATGCGCTGCAAACTTGAGGACGACGTATTGAACCAGACGTATTGAAATGAGCATACTCTGAGACTTCAGCTGACACATGGCCGCACTCCCTCCCTAAAAGGACTTCAAAAGAAAGGCTTTCACTATGTCAGTGTCACCATCTGAAACCAGCCGTGGTAACTTTGCCATGACAGTGAAGCATTGAAAAAACGACAACTGGGTCATGGATAAAGAAACATTTAAAACTTCGGCCATTATCTTTGTCCTTGTAATATTTCCTTCTTCGTCTTTTCATTTATAAGCTTCTTATGACTGTAGAGCTGCCAAGTGTCCTTTTGCCAACGACAGCTGAACACTAACATGCGTTTTCAGGAAAAAGTGCAATTCCAGGAGCTGCTCAGCACTGCACGGATAAAACTGTATATAGTCCCCACTTACAATGCCATGTGTCTCTGTATTGAACATTCCTGATCAAAGGCTTTTTGTATCAAAAAGGTGAAAATAAAATAATTTAATGAAAACATATTTAAACTGACAAATCCCTGATCATGCACAGTCCAGGTGGTTTATGCTTAGCTGTGAAAGAGGACGAAAAGATTACAGCTTGAATAATTTCTGGTTGAGTTCTACCGTAAACCAATTTGCAGCTCTTAATTCATGTTGGTACTGGAAAGCTTTGTACATGATTCCTAAAGTATCCAGAACTTTCTAATTGAATTCAGTGCCTTTAATGTGCACCCATTGCTGACACAGGCATTCAATTTGGCATACATCTTGTATAATACTCTTGATTTCAGAAGACATGTTGAAAAGCAAGTGTCTACAAATTTTTTAATATACAAGGCCAGTTTCCTTAACCCAGGTATAACCTAAGGTGAACACTGACACTGCAGTTTAGTCCAAGATGTCTTAACCAAACAGGGGTTTTATACAATACCAAAAAGATTATATGACTTAAAAATACACACACACACGTTTTCTAAGCCACCGTCAGGGACATTTATTATAATAATAAATATAATAATGGTGGATTTTTTTTTTTTTTTTGGTTTTTAAAACTTTTTTTTAAAAAGGTTCTTTAGACAACTTTACACAATATTGTTTCAAGCACACAGGACCATTTTCAATGAAGAGGAAAAAAAAGTTGCACATAAATGTTTGAAATTGTATTATGATGCTGGTTGTGTCAACAGAGCCATAGATGAAGCCTTAATTGACTGAAAAAGATGTTTAACATTGCCAGTTAAAATACTGTATATATTAGAATACTTTCTAGTGTCTAGCTTATGGTCTCTAAGTGGAAAGAAAATCACAGCTGTTATTAATATAACAAATGATTGCAAACTTTTTAACCCTTGTGTATAACCATTGCCTTTACTAAAGAACGGAGGTGGACAAAGTAAACAAATCATGTACTCGAGTTGAAGTAGAGATACCCAAGGTAAAATATTACTCCAGTAAAAGAAGTCCGTACTCTAGACCTAAACTTGAGTAAAGGTACAAAAGTATTTGCTTTCAAATACTTAAGTATCGAAAGTAAAATTACTAAAAGATTAATTATGGCTCTGATGTCCTGTTTTCATTTTTGTAACAAGACTCGCTTCATGAACTCATTTTAGGTGAAAATCCTCCAGTGTCTCTCTTGGTAAACCAGTCTTTTAATAGAATGTCATTAATTAGTGACGCTGACGTCTATTAAAATGATCATAAGCACAAAACACTGAAGGTAAACAGTTTCCATCAGGGGGAACCGAGTGGCTCTGACATCACTTTTACAAACGAGCAAAGTTTCAGTTTAAGATTACTTTGTAAATTAGTTACAAGTTGAGTAAAAACTGGCTTTAAACTCAGGATCACAAATAAGTTTCCTTTACTATATTGATCTGTAGGTCTCTGTTCATAAACATAAACTAACCCAAACTAATTTACTATAAAATGAAAGTGTTTGTATGAACTCAGAAAAAAAGAAACATGCCAGTCACGCTGCATGTGTACATATTTCTATACTGTGGTCTATTTACACAAAGTTAGGTCAGTTCATCATTTAGGTGACGTATGTGCTCCCAAATTTTTACGCTGCTGTGCTGATGTTGAACCGTGTGCTTGCACTGGGTCGGTATGACCAACAGGTCAAAACAAGCTCAGAACAAAGTGACCGCTGTGCCCTGATTGGTGTTCTTGCTTTGCACTTCTTTTGTTTTGACATGTTAAGTTTTTATACACACAGAAACCAAAAGGAACGACTGATTTCTCAAAATGTAGTGGAGTAAAAAGTCAGATATTTGCCTTTGAAATGTAGTTCAACCATTTGAACAATTTTTATTAAGAGTGTAGGCTTAATCCATGTCTGGGAGATCTGTCCACAGTGTACCACACAGCAAAACAAAGAATACTTGGCTCATCAGTCATCACTCTGCTTTCTCCAGAAACCTGGTTTTTACAACCACCTATCTTGTATTGTGATGAGTGTAGCCGTGACCACGTGACCAGACTAACTCAGCCTATGTGAAAGCCAATGCCACAGAGTCTCCTCAGCCCGCCGGAGGGGAACGTTACTGCATTGATTCGCGCGGTCAGTAATGAAGACTCGCTGCTTTGAGGAGCAGGTTGGCCAGCAGCGCTTTCATCAACACTTCCAGGTAACATTAAGGTTCTTATTAGTTCATTCAGCAGTGATGTACTGGTACAGGATTTAATGTGTTTGTGAGTACAGTTTTCACTCCCGTCAGACGTCACTTACTGAAGTTGGTACTGAGGATTGTTTGGCTGAGTGATTCTGAGACCCCTGGCCGGAAATTTCAGACGACTTTATCCGCGTTAACGTTTGAACTCAGCGTAATTTGTCGGTAACGCTTCACAATGCGGGAAATCGGATAACAGCGTACTTCCTCTAATGCTAGCATCACGTTGAATTAACAGTTGACGGTTGTGCTTCTCTATGCTGTAAAATGTTCCTCAACCTTTGTAGGACGCTAAACACCCTGTTTTAAGCGATAACATCCTAAATAAAGATCTCTTTTGGCTCAAACTAAGGAGAAGCAGGCGCTGTTGTTACCATTTATGTGAAGCTTTGTTGTCCAGAGACTAAAATGGGTTATGATATTTGAGGTAAACAAAAGATGCTTTAATAGTTAATGAAGAACATTCCGTTGTGTAACATTCCTCTCGCTTACATTTCCCTTAAATATAAAATAATAATATAACTGAAAAACACCGTTCCTGCGTTTCGGAGGACCCCCAGTGCTCAGAGGTTTTATTTCTTTACTTATTAGTTTTTACCTCAGGCTGAGTCGCGGGACTCTGAAAAGCCCTCGTGCACTTGAGCGCGTCCTGTCACTCTTCTCACCCTAATGAGAGCAGACAGGTGAATAAAAGCCCTTTTCTTGGGCCGAAATGTATCGTGTCGCTCTTAACACTGCTGAAGTGTAGGAATAAATGGACTGAGGGCATGAAAAACAATGACGGCAGAGAGGGGTTTTAGGGCGACAGTGTGACGCAGTCATCGCCAGCTATTACTCAGAGCTTCAGATGTGCTAAGGTTATAGTGTCAACCCTGCCCTAATGCTTTATATAGAAGAAGCACTGAATGATGTGAGCAAAGCTGTACTCATGATGTACGTTACGTGTGGCATGTTTGTCAGAAAACCGCACTTTTATTTCTGAGAAAGCATACTGGAACATCCTAGTTGCATGGGCAAATAAATGTTTGGGTAGGCCTTTGTTTTTCCTTTGATAATGCATTGAAGTAACATTAGGCAAGCATACGAGTATTGTAAGTACCAAATTCACATAAAATTATGGGTTTTTTTGTTAGATTTTTTTTTGCTTTGGATTGTTAGAAAATTACACAATGTATGGGACAGATTCTCACTTTTAGACATCCCCAGTTCTTTTATTTGAACTGCAGCTGGAGCTTTAAATTTAATCACTGGCACACTCATAACGAACCGAAGGCTTGAAGCAATGGAGGATAGCAGCTGTTGTTAAGCAGTGAATGGGGAGTTGACAAAAGAGCATGGAGCTTGGTGGAGAGCATCATGATTTGACTGACCATTATACAGTGACAGCATCCACAGAAAACAAATCGCATTTCGCTATCTTTATAACTGCAGCTTAATTACATTGTTTCTCAATTGAATTGATGTAGGCCTGATCAGTCTGGGTGGGCCTAAGCTCCTGCTTCTTCTCACTATTGCTCTGTCCAAATGTGTGCAGGCATCTGCTCATCCAGCGTTACTTCTGAAATCAAGAGTATTAACAGGGTGTTTGTCTCCCGTTGCTGGAGTACGAGATTCTACACTTCTGGGAAAGCTTTGCACTAGATGGAACATTGCTTTCAGTATTTGATTGCATTCAACCACGTGAGGATTAGCGAGGTGATGATGTTGGATGATTAGTTCTGGATCAAAAACACCAATCCAGCTCATCCCAGTTGTACTAGATCAAACTCCATAAATCCAGAGAATTCAATTCAACTGATTCAGTGCTGGGGAGTCGTATATGGCCTCTTTTTTGTATGTTGGCTGTTGACTCTTCATGAGTGAACCTCTCAGTCACTCAAGTGATTTGTCAATTCTATTAGGTTGGTTCAGTTTGTTTTATTTCATTTAGTTCATTCAGTATCACTTCCACTTAGGAGATGTACTGGCATTGCTTGTAATTAGGTCTACCCAGTGTTTCTCCTGCTGAGCTCATTTGCTGCACTAATTTATTCATTTGTAGTGCAAAGCAGCTCACAACCTGACAAACAGTGTGATCGATTCAGACATGCTCCAATTGCAGTTTCCACCAGTGGAGCTCTAACTCCATCGTGGCACATGTCACTCACCCATCTCAGGCCTACGGGTAAATTGGGCCGCCTGTTTTCTTTCTTTTTCCTGCTGCTCTCCCCATCTCCGCAGAGAGTAGATGAATATTTCAGCAGCTGGCTCATTAAGCTGGGGGTGAAGGCATGGACAAGAGGAACCTCCTCTGGCTCGAGTGGGGGGTTGTTTTGTGCTGCATCGCTGAAAGTGGGCTGGTGCACAAGGATGTTGTGGTTATACAGGACAGGCGTCCTTAATCTCATTGTCTATCACTGGCTGGTTAAGGGTGAACCCCTCTGTTGCATTATACTGTTTTACAGACAAGAGCCTAAATTCACAAAAAAAGGAACTAGACATTTCGTTCTGTTCCTGTTTTTAAAGTTATAGTGAGAGTGTGTTGAAAAAATGTACTGAAAGAAATGCATGCTTCTTAAAATTTAAGCTATACATATAGACACACAAACTTGAACACACACACATGACAGTGACATAGAAAAAAATAAATACTTTGTAGATTAATGTTTTGTATTAATGTTAAGTCTAATGTTAGTGTTTAAAATAATAGTGTAGTAAAAAAAACGTTCTCAGTGTCACACCTACTGGCCATTCCTTCATTTGGAGATTAGCTTCTCCGGAATATTGAGAGCTGACTCCTCCCACACACCTGCCTATAACCAGGACTCTCACTCTACCTCCTTGCGAGGTATTGCCACTCACTGTGACTTTATTGAGCCGTTCTCTTGTATTTTGGTATTTTCAGTTTTTTTGACTCTTTGCCTGTCTACACTGATTTTTGCTCTGTGGATTTTTGTTCAGTAAAGATTATCTGCATTTGCATCTCACTACCCTATCCGAGTGTTACACTCAGGTGCCTACAGTTTTCAGGTGCACAGCACGGTATACGCATATGGGACATTGGTTTTATATAGTGTTCAGGATACAATTGTTATTAAACAGTAGTGTAGGAGACAAAGGTACAACTCCCTTCTAGTAAAACAAAGTCCACAGCCAAGTGAAATCCACATATGAATTAAATGGGGGGGGTGGGTGGGGGGGGGGGGGGGGGGTGTGGGAAAAAAAGAAAGAAATAATAATCCTGAAGAAAGAAAAAAAGGTTAATATAACAGTAAACATTTACAGCAATAAGTAATATGGTCGTGGTAATAAATCACTTACATGAGCAGAAAGGTCTTCTTCTCTCTTTAACTGTTTTTAAAATCCTCTTTTCATTTTTTTTTTTGTTTATGTGCCTGGCTGTAGGGACCATGCATGAGCGGACCATGACTCAGACATCTGTGACAGTGATGAATGGAAATGTGAATCTGACCTGTACCACCCCGTACGATGAGGACCGTATTCCTCTGGTGGTGCTGTATAGTGTGGTGCTGATTGTGGGCCTGCCTGCCAACCTGGCCACCATGTATCTCACCTATCTCCAGGTGCGGCGTAAGAACGTGCTAGGCATCTACTTGCTTAGCCTATCCATCTGTGACTTCACATACCTACTGACACTTCCCACATGGACCATTTATGTCAACGGGGGGCACCGCTGGCCCTGGAGCTCACTGGCATGTCAAATGACGGGCTATGTATTCTTTACCAACATGTACATCAGCATCTTCCTGCTCTGCTGTGTCTCCATCGACCGCTATGTGGCAGTTGTCTATGCCGTGGAGTCACGGGGGCTCCGACGCCAGAGACTCGCCACTTTGGTTACTTTGTCAATCTGTGTGGTGGTAGGCCTGGGCCATGCTCCAGTTTTTAGCATGCGTGAGGGCAATGCTGCCATAGGAGAGCGTCGCTGCTTTGAGCCAAGCCAAAGCACAGCCACCATCACAGGTTTCAACTATGCCCGCTTCTGCCTGGGCTTCTTTGCCCCACTTGCTGTGCTGATCTTCACTAACCGGGCCATCCTTGCCAATGTGCGGGCCAGCACTGGTCTACGACCCTGCCAGAAGGATAAGGTGCGCCTCCTGGCTGTAGCCGTTGTGTTGCTGTTCCTGATCTGCTTTGGTCCGTACCACATCATCTTGCTAATGCGTGCAGTTACCTACCACTTCCCCCACCTGCAGGAGGACTGCCACTTTGAGCGATGTGTCTACACGCCCTACACCATCTCACTGGGCCTGTCCACCATCAACAGTGCCATTAACCCTATCCTGTATGTGCTATCTAGCGACAACATCCATAAGGAGATCAGGAGCTGTGTGGCTGGGTTTTGGACCCGCACTGCACTCCGTCAGCGCTCCACAGAGAGCAGCCAGCACAAGATGCAGAACTCCAAAAACTCTTCAGACATGCTTCCTACACAAGACCAGGACAAGACCAGGACACCTACTCCATGCTAGTTTTGCAAGCGTTAATGACAGTATTTCATGGCACGTCAAAACATGTCTATGTTAGAGCTGACAGGAAAGATGACGTAAATGGAAAAATACCAAAAAGTCTGCCTGGAAGTGAATCAGAGGATGAGTGAACAGTATTACTGCAATATATGGACAATACACGGACAATTACAGCTATGTTTTTTTTTTGAGGTATTTGAGTTTGCTCATTAGCAACATATGAACAGAGTGACACAAAACACATTTCCTCAGCGTTAAGCAATATGAAGGTATCGCAAGACATTTAGTTACAATAAGCTTTTTTGAACATGTCGTTTTATATCGCCACTGACCAACTGCATGTTTCAGTAAAAAGGGCTTTAGACCCAAGGGGTGTAGGATTGACTCTCCAGAGAATGCAAGTTCATGTTTTTAATTACATTTCATTTCAATATGTCACTGTTGTTTGGCTGGAGCATTGTCTGTTCCAGCTTATCAAAAATAAGTGTTCATGATATGTGAAAATTTCTTCTAGTATCACAATATGCACTGCTATACTTGAGTCCGTTGCTGATTGCTAGCATACATAGTTACATACACTCCTTACAGTTTGTTATGGTTCAAAAATTTGTACTAGACTGTGACTATATGATAATGTGCAGTTGTTGTGCACATTTATTTCAGAGGAAGTTTTCAGGGTGTTTTGTAATAATTATCAAAAACAGTTGGTGTTGAACTGCATGCTCTCAATACCAACATCTCAATTTTTAGTGCTGTTTTTGTTGGTGTTCTCAAAAATGCCTGAATATTCTTAAAGATGTATTGTATTTGTTTGATAAGTTAAGCCTACGCTTAACAACAGCTTTGGGACTGATTTCTCCATTTCTGGGTGTAATGTATTTCATTTTTATGCATTTATATGTTTTGTATAACTGGTTTTATACATAAAATGCATTTAGTAGCAAAATGAAGTCAGAGTCTTTATTTCCATTAAACAGAATAGCTTTCATCTGAACATAGTAGGTTGTTATTGTGGTCATAGATTTCTTTATACAGTTCTGTGGTTTTCCAAAAAAAAACCTGCATTCCCACATGTGCAGTCTAGCATGTAACCAGTTCCAACCACTAAGACTCACTGAGCTGAAAAAGACTGATGTGGGGTTTGCATGTGTGGGTAATATGCTGAAGCAGGCTGAGGGAGTTACACCCTAAAGAAGAAACATCAGACCATGTTGGGTTGAAGCTCCTGTGGAGTCTGACTGGATTAATAGAAAAATGCTAATCATTTCAGAGCTGATGGCAGGAGATAAAGCTTTCAAGGGTGGTGAAATGTGAGCTGCTACTCTTTGATTTTTGACTCTTAGGTATAAACCAACAAACATAACAAATGAAATATGAAGTGTCTGAATTTAATCTATGCTATCTGAGAACTTTCTCTGAGTTTCTCTTTGTATTCCAGGAGAACACAAAGTAATGGGTATTAGAATACATAAAAACACCTCCCTGCTGTCAACCACTGGCGCAGTGTGACCTGTCATGCATACAAAATGAGAATTTTTGTGCTTGTTCTGACATGTGCTTTGGTGATAAGACCACAGATCCTGAATAAAACACTATGAATCAATGAAGACAAAAAAAAAAAAAACACTTTTCAGTTTTATTTTAACTGGTGTGTGTCACGTCTGACCACTTTACATTCAGTGTGGATAATGTACGGAGCTAACTTATGCTTAAAGCTACCATCAGGAATATTTGTTTACATTAAACATAGGTTACAGTCCCAAATATTAAAAAGTGTTTTATTACCCAAATGAAACCAGTTTATCCTGCTTTGAGCCAAAACAAAGCAATAACAACATTTACTGTTAGTTCATGTATTCAACCCTGTATAAGTGAATTTTAGCAGGCCAAATACTTTAGATTTGTGAATGTCATAGCAGGACTGTCACTTTATTGTTCTAAACCCCCATCTAAGAAGGCTTTTCACAATCAAGAAAGTTTAGTTGACAACTGGCATTTAAATAATTGCATTTAATTGGCTTTTTTCTTTATTGTACGCAACAACGGCACAAGCAAGTCTAATGCAGAAGTTTGGGCCACCCTGGTCAAAACACGTTTTGATGATTTTCTAAGTGAAAATAAATGAACACATCTTCTACAGAGAACGCACCTCTGTACATTTGAATGCCCAATCACTGTTTATTATGAAAAAAGGGAGAAAATTCATTAAAAATGTCATAAGTTTGTTCCCTGTAGAGGATGTTTACTTATTTTCACTTAGAAATTTGACAAAACATGTAAGTTGACCAGTCTTATGAAGTCAAACCACTTCATAAGTCATGTTGTTGCCTCACTGTAAACACTTAGTTGCTCCCAACTGCCAACAGATGCTTAAATAAACAGTACACACTGTTGCCCCCTAAAGGTCACCAGTCAGAAGTTAGAATTTTTGTTTGTTTCTTTGTTTTATTTACATCTTTGCCTCAACCCAGCAGCTCAAAACCCAATTCACGTTCAGTTTGATGCAAACATATGATTGTGAAATGTGAACAACCAGGTAAGTCAATTGCAGTCAGTTAAAATAACTGTGATTGGATTGAAGGGTAGAGAAATTATCAGTTTCACTTTTGAATTCACACATAATTTGCAAAGATTTGGGAAAAATGTCCAGCGTATCATATTATTACTTTATAATGATAAAGATTATTTTTGTCCTGTTTGTGCATACATAATGTTACACATTGAACTCATCTGCAGGTGTCACATGTGTATGAGAAAGTTGTTTTTATTTCTCAGAGTAAATGCAAGCATTTACACCTTAACCGCAAACAACCGGTTTCATTCTTAACTTCCTTCCAAGCCTTTCACACATTCAAGGCATATGTTCACTCACTGAAAAGACTATTTTAAAAAAGTTTGATCTTAATCAGCAATCAGGCTTAAAATGTATTTTGTCTGTGAATAAAAAAAGAAATGAAGAAAAAAAAAATCTTTTATAAGATAGGAAATTAAGGAAGTGGAGATGGAATAAGAACATAGTCAACACCACGTGACGTGAACTGCTGTTGACACACTCAGAAACATCTCAAGCAGAACTTTACAGACTGGATTGACGCATAGTCATCTGCTGTGTCTGCCCTGCTCTTCTACTGTAAACCTCCTGAATAATTCATCGTGGAGCAAAGTTCTGCCCTGCAACCAATCATTAAGAGAGCAGCAACTGTCTACAGCCAATAGGAAATTCTCCCTGCATGAGCCCACCCCTGTCGCAGAGGTGCAGGCAGACGGATACTGTCTGGACGTTCTAATGGCAGCCCTGTCTGACGCCTGACAGTTGACCAGAGCCTTAGCTCAGTTGGTGGTCGTTAGCGCATTATACACCTGACTTCACCAACCCTGTCTCCAGGCAGGACAGTAGGGCTGGGGAGGTGGGATGGTGGATTGTGGAGTAGACAGTGGGGGACTATGGATGCCTGTACACTCTTTTTGTGAAGGATACCTGGCAAAGAATGCAAAAATCTTTCTTAGAAAATTTAAAAGGAAGATTTAAAACAATCCGTACTGACTGAATTCAGTCCGATTACAGGAACAATATATTAACAGCCCAAATTCTAATATGAACAAATGAAATAATGGGTTTGTGTCTGTCTGAGCTTGTATGTGAAGATATTTGTCCATTTACCTTGTCAAACCCTAAACTATAGTTAGCATACTACTGCATGAATAACAGGGCTATTAATATAGCACTATAGCAAATATGACTGAGCAATATACTATGTAATACAAAGTAATATACTATGTAACATACTATGTAGTGCATTTTTTGTATACCACTACTATATCCAGCATTGCTTCAGAGAGGGTGAACAAGTATTCAGACACATCCAGTGCATATATCCACTTGAATCCTTAAGACTTTGTACTTAGTCTTAGTATGTATGTATTCTTAGGCATAAGAACAGTTATTTTGGCAGTTACAGATTTGAGACATCAGTGAAGGAAGTACTTAGCTTTTTTGTAGCATTGAGGTTTAATTTTGGCCCACTCCTCTTTGCAAATCAAACCCCAAGGGTCCCTCTGATGGACTTGCAGTTTCAAAATCCCCCATGAATTAGTTATTTTGTCCCTGCTTTTGGATTTTGCATGTCTGTTTGGGACTGCTGTCTTGTCCAAACAAGCATCTTCTCCTTTATCTTGGCTGAAGAGATTAAATTGTCCTCAATGTCACGATACAGCACTGTTTTCATGTTTCCTTCAGTGGCATGAAACACCCCAGTACTGTTTGTAGAGGAGTAGCTCCATATCATGATACTCCCACCTCCGTACTTCACTGTGCATATGGTGTCATATGCACAACCCTTCTTGCTTTGAAAATGATGAGAAGAAGAGTTTTATTTTTGTTTTATCTGACCGAGACTGTTGTTTTCATTGCTTAATGTTGTCTGTGTAACTGTTGTTGCCAGTTCATCTTACAGCTCTTTTTGAGTGACTGCTGGCTTCTCTCTTACCTTTTTATCATTAGTCTGAGAGAAAACCCACATGGCATACCTGTTCTGGGAGAGTAGTTGCAATTCAGTGAACTTTTCTCTTGCATATTATCGAACCAATTGTACTGACACAGATATTTAGAGTCTTAACTTTGGCTCTGTAGCTTTTTCCATCTGAGTGTTTGTTTAACAATGCTGTCCCTGAGAACTTTAGGAGGCTCCTTCAGCTTCACCATGATTGCATGAAGCTTTCCAACTAATGGCAACATCTTTGATAATAATATGATGCAATTTGCATGAGAATATTTTTATTTTAAACTTTGCAAGTGCATATTTTGAAAGGTGTCTGAATACGTTCTTTCCATATTAATTTTCTTTTTAAACATACATTTTTATGCATATTAATACATACTTTATTTGAGTACAAATGCAAAAGAGATTAAGTTTGTAAATTTGAAGTGGATATATGCACAGGGAGTATATTCAATAACAAGAGTCTGAATATTTGTTTCCCCTCACTGTATTAATGATTGCAGTAATGCAATACATTAAAATGGCAAGTGCACATTTAAAGTCTCTAAATGGTTTAACATTTTAATTTGTAAAGAAATCAAAATCATTATTTTTACATCAACCTACAATGGCTCATAGTAGATCATTCCCTCTACATTATGTCATTTAGCAAATCGCTGTTGTCAGATCAAAACCTTGTATCTCCATTTTTGACGTTTTTCA
Source organism: Pygocentrus nattereri (assembly GCF_015220715.1). Taxonomy (NCBI): domain Eukaryota; kingdom Metazoa; phylum Chordata; class Actinopteri; order Characiformes; family Serrasalmidae; genus Pygocentrus; species Pygocentrus nattereri. The sequence continues at coordinate 30,823,899 of NC_051214.1, read as the reverse complement.
GTTTTTGACATAATTTGAAAAGACCTGTTACCATTTAAATTGTGGGTAAATTTCATGATAAATGGACTTTTATTATAAATTACTTGGAAAAAAGTCTGTTTCCATTGACTTACATTAAAAGTAAAGTAGTTTTTTTTCCTTTTCCTGTAAAGTTACCATTTTGGAGATGCAAGGTTTTCTTCTGACAACAGCGAAATGATCTTATCCTAGAGATACTGCAGGAAACTATGATGTAAGACCATAGCATAGCATGACTAGCTACATAAACACACGTATAGACATTGAGGAGAAGGAATAAAGTGCATTTTAGTATAAACTGAAACATAAAACACAGAAATGCAGAGCATTAAGAACAATTGATGCAGTGATTGAGAAATCACTTGCAAGTAAGTGCAGCAAGAGGTCAACCTAGGTGGTGCCTGAAGAGCTTTCAGAATCTTCAGACCTCAACGGAAGGAACTGGGTGCCTGTGTGAAGTTCAAAGAGATGTTTGTTTCCCCACCCAAAGGCATAGACACTAAAGCTCAACATGTCGAGATCTGAGAAGTCTAAGGCCAACGGTGGGTGGTGTGTAGCTCTGAACCAAAGTGCAGAGGTATTAAAGAGCTGAGGCCTTTGTAGCCTGAAATGTAAGAACCAGAGCTTTCTATCTCATTCTTATTAGACTGAAGAACCTCAGGAGGTTATGGACCAGATGTACACTCTCAGAAAAAACGGTGCGAAACTGTCACTACGGCAGTAAGACCACCGTTGTACCTTTGAGGGAACATTTACGTTGTTTGTTCTTTGATGAACGTAAAATGTACCTGCACAGAGCCTTTATTTCTAACAGTGTAGCTTTCTGAATGTAGAGGAGAAAGGGTCTCTGAAGGAAGAATCATATAGAGGAAATTGCAAAAGTCTAGAAGTGACTGGAGCTTGAACATGAACTTTGCAGGAAGGGTTTGATTACACTGAAGCTGTTAAGTAAGAATGTGCAGGATATAGTGGCAGATATTATGTAATCTGACAAACTGAGATGATCCACTATTGCATGATGGATAGATGGTGAAAGAATCAAGTGAGAGTGAGGTCCTGTGTAGGTGGAGTGCTTTGCAGGTAGAAAAACAAGTGGTGTATTGTTCATATTTAATTTCAATTTTTTGGAAGGTCTTCATTAATGAAGAGATTACAGAAAGACAGTTAGGTATCTTCTGTGAATTGTCTGGAGTGGTTGGTGGCAATGAGAAGTACAGCTGGGTGTCATCAGTGTAAGAATGATAAGAAGAGACAAGATTATCACACGTTCCAGAGACAGAACTGGACCAAGAACTGACCATTGGAAATGAATCATTTCAGGCTACCTCGTAGATTTGTGGGGAGCTCATTAGTTCTGTTTTACAATTTAAGCATTGCAATGCCAGTCGGTGGTTATTTGCCACAATGTGTTACTGCAAGCAAGCTGGCTCTGCAAAACTAATGCTTTTCAGAAAATGTATTTTGTCATATGTGTCAGAAAATATCTGACAGTGTATTTTTGCTCAATTTTGTTTCACTTTCATCTTTCTCAGAAATCACTTATGAGGAAGAACGTTTTCACATCTTGCATATTAATACATTGTTCTAACATGAGTATATTAAAATATTCAAAGGTTCCCCTCACATACATTACATGGCTAAATGAATTATTGTGTTCAGATATTTCAGCGACCTCTATTACTAACATTAACATAAAATCAAGCACATAGCCATGCAATCTCAATAGGTCATACTGAAGTGACTTTCAGTATGGCACTGTCATAGGGTGCCCACCTTTCCAAAAGTGAGCTTTCTGTCCTCCTAGAGCTGGCCAGGTCAGCTGTAAATTATATTATTGTGAAGTGCAAAGGTCAAAGAACAATAACAGCTCAGTCGTGGAGCAGTTGGCCACACACAAGCTCACAGAATGGGACTGCCAAATGTGTGTAAAAATCTTTCAGTACTGAGGTCCAAATTGCTTCTGGAATCAACTGTAAACTGCTGAAGTGGTAAACATACCACCACTGGATTCTGCAGCAGTGGAAACCTGTACCTGAATGCCAGAAGAATTCTGCCTGCCTGAATGCATGGTGCCAACTGTACATTTTGGTGGAGGAGGAATAATGGTCTGGGGCTGTTGTTCATGGTTTGGGCCTCATAATTCCCATGAAGGGAAGCAGTAGTACTATATAGAGTGTAATTACATTAAAGAATTGTCTGCTTCCAATTTGGTGGTAACAGTTTGGGGGAGACCCCTTTCTGTTCGAGCACAACAGTGCACCCCAGGAACAAAACAAGATCCATAAAGAAATTAATACATTTGCCAAGTCTGGTGTAGAAGTGCTCGATTGGCTTACGCAGAGACCTGACCTCAACCCCTTCCAACACCTTTGGGATGAACTATAATACCAACTGTGAGCCAGACTTAATCACCCAACATCAGTCCTAACCTCATTCATGCTGCTGTGGCTGAATAGAAGTGAATCTTTGCAGCCATGATCCACAATTTCATTACAATGTAATGAAAAGCCTAGAAGTATTCAAGAAGCACAAATCACTGTGAAGTTCAGATGTCCACATACCTTTGTAATCTATATTAAAAAGAAAACAGTACAAACTTAAATGCAAAAAGGTTTGCACAGCAGGTAAAGTGCAAATAAAACAGAAAGCAGGGATTTGTAGATTGTCTTTTACATGTATTTAATGTAAAAACAGCCAAAAGGAGATATATTTAATATTTTACCTATCAACTTTGCTGATTTTTGTAAATATACACTGATTCCAAACTTGATGCATATGATACATTCCAAAAAAATTGGGACAGGAGTAATGTAAGTCTGGGAAGCTTGAGGACTGATCAAAAAGGTAAACATGTGAGTAAGTAACAGGTGATATTATGATTGTGATTTCACCATCAACACTCCATAATTTTATTAAAAGACTCAGAGAATCCAAATCTTTCAGGGTAAGACTGAAAAACCAGTATCAAATGCCCATGTCCTTCGATATCTCAGGTGACAATGCATTATAAACTGACATGATCCTGTAATGAATATAACCATATGAGCCCAGGAATTCTTCAGAAACCCCTTGTCAGTAAACACATGTCATCACTACATTTACAAATGCAAGTTAAGACTCTTCTACGCAAAGCAGAAGCCATTTACCAACAGCATCCAGAAATACTGCTTACTTCTCTGGGCTGAAGTTCATCAGAGATGAGTGAGTGCTGACAGTGGAAATGTGGTCTGACGAGCTCACCTTTCGAACTGCTTTTCAGAAAAAAAAGTTGAACATGAAGTTTAAAAGCCAATATGGCATTTTCATGGTATGAGGGTGTTAGTGCCAATGGTCTGGGTAACGTGTACATCTCAGAAGGCACCATTAATGCTGAGGGGTACGTGCATGTACCCCTTTTTTTTAACAACATAAGCGTCATAACAACTTCTTTTACAGGGACGTTCCTGATTGTTTCAGCAAAACAATGCCAAACCACATTCTGCACAAGAGCCTGGCTCCGAAGTAAGAGAGTGCAGGTGCTAGACTGGACTGTCTGATGTTCAGACCTGTCTCCCATTGAAACACGTGGTGCATTATGAAGTGCAATATATGACAATGAACACCCAGGACTACTGAGCAGCTAATGTGTTATATCAAGTAAGAATGTGGAAAATGTCATTTTTACAACTACAACAATGTGTCTTCAGTTTTCAAACGATTACTGGACACTGGTAAAAGGAAAGGTAGTGTAACACAGGATAAACACGCCCCTGTCCCAATGTTTTTGGAACATGACACAGAATCAAATTTGGAATACAAATATATATTCAAAAAACAACAAAGTTAATTAGTTGAAACTTCAAATATCTCCTCGCTGTACCATTTGCAACTGAATTCAGGTCAAAAAGGATTTGCAAATCATTGCTGTTGTTCCATCCTAACCTTTTCATCATTTGTAAACAATGAAATCAAACCAAGTACTTAGGCTCACATTAAGCAAACATCTTAAAATTTAAAAAAGCAGTAAAGATTTTTGGGAGTGTGTGAATATACCTTTAACTGTCTGCTTGATTCATATTTCTGAAAATGCAAAACATGGATAACAGCTGATACATACTTATAAACAAACGTTTCAACATTTCCTGTCTATTTCTTGCATTATAAATGAATTATATTTGTGACCACTCACACAAGAATCACTTGGTTTCTTTTCAGCCAAAAATGAGGTTTGCATGCTGAACTAGCTCTATGACTGAATCCAAAATCCATTGTTCTTCATGGTGAGGACTGTTTTTTTCTACAGAGCTGTCCATATATTTTAGTCTCTGTTTTTAAATAATTAATGCACAAACAAAGGCAGACTCCCACCGGTCGTGGTCTTAGGAAGCCCCTCATCTCTCTCGCTTTTTCCCTCCCCCCACCAAAAGAGATCATCTCCCAAATGTTTAACATACTGTAGTCATGGAATTCTCATGCAAAATGAATTGCAGCATATGTTGTATTCAAATATAGGTCAGTTTATTCACACAATTTCCATTCTGATTTACGATGAGCTGCATAAGGACTGTTCGGATCACTGACTGTGCTTCATCTCACTTGTCTAATGCTTTGAAGATGGAAAAACGTCACCTTAAAATGAAAGAGAGAAAGAGAGAGGGAGAGAGAAAGAGAAGATGTTATGCAGGTATTCCGTGAAAAGATATACAGCCCTAAATTCATGTATTATTTTGTGGTTTAAATAAGATTTGAAGAAAATTAACTGTGTGGTATGTTGCAGGTTTGCATTATTATTATTATGGTATTGTTGTGTACTTTCTGCAGTTAATGGCAGATTACATATATACATCTGAATTTCCATATCTCCCAGCACCTTGTTTACTATGATGTTGTCTTTTTTCAGTGCATTTAACACCCTCTACTGACCACATGGGAGTACTGCCTGTAGTGGTCTTCTATAAAGAATGGTAAAAAATCATTCAGGGCACTAGTATTCGATTTGTTTATGGAATTTACACTTTGTAAAACAAACTTACTCCAAAACATCCCACTATCATATCCAGTATTCATCTTACTTGTACCAGTAAAGACATTAGCACTGCACATTTTGGAGCCCCGAATAGTTGAAATATTTTCATTATTTGTACAGATTCACTGCTTCAGCTCACTGTAGTCATATTTGAAAAACAATGTGGGATTATATCAATGAGAGTACTACCAAACTGGTTTTACTAGATTAAGGTTTTTCAGCAAAAGCATTTAGCATTCTGTTTCATGTTTTGTGTGTGCTTATATGTGTGTGTGTGTTTTGCTTGTAGTCAGGAACAAAGTATGTGAAGACATCATTAGTGAGGGAAAACTGCCTTAATCTTACAGTCCCACTCACAATTCTTCTGAAACTTCTAATCAGGGACATTTCTTGCTACACAAGTTGTATTAGAAGTCGAGTAGAGGCCCCAAGCCACAAGGAGGAGGGGTCCACATGCCACTTCAAGGCATGTTGTAATTTATTTTGTTTGTCATCCCTTCATTTATTTAAATTGCACATTCAGTTTACTGCTTCTATTTCTAAAATATTGAAATACTGTTTAATTGCATTGGTGCATTGCAATATTTAATTGTATTACCCGTTTACCCTAATAAAAATGAATTAAATACTCTTGCACACAAAATAACATGACAGAGATGGTTGATGAGCTCTCCACATAAAATGTTCAGAAAACAAACAACATAAAGCAAAAAATAATTATCAAAATAATGAGAGTAATACCTTAAAAATTACATCATGAGTTTTATACATTAAGGAGTAAAGCACACAAATGCATATTGGCTTTATTTGTTATATGTACAGACGCATTTGTTTGTATACCACTGACTGTGTGGTACTTAATCATTTGTATAAATAAAATACAAAACAACAGATTTACATAAAACTGAAAGGCAAAATACAACAAAATTCACTTGTACATGAAATACTGCTCCTCTCTGCAACTAATATAGTGTCCAGTGTGCTGGTCATGTCTGTCCTTAGTTTTGCAACAATAGATTCTGAAATGAAAAAGGTCAATAATTATTACTGTATGTAATCCTGAGTAGAGGAACCACGTCAGCTGAGATTACTTGCTACCCACTGACTGCTCTCACAGTACTAGTGTGTATAAAAATTGCACATAAGATCATTACACTAATCCAGGAATCTACAGCAGGGGTCTCAAACAACCAGCCCACATCTGGCAGAGCTTGTAGGTTTATACAGCCCTTAACTTTACTCTTACATACAGCCCTCAAATCAATTTGTTCTTTTTATTGAAACTTGGCTTTCTTTCATAGACGTAATACATGAGCGTAAAATGTTTTTCCAGTTGACTAATTATAGGCCTAAAACACAAACTATGTACAGTACCATGAACAAAGGGAGTCTGGATATGTGCTAGCTTGCCAGTGATGACAAATGCTAGCCTCTCTTTTAAAAAAAGGGAAAGAAAGGTTGAGCAAGATGTTCTTATATAAATATATAGCTACAAATTCATAGTTAAATAAACACAGGACAAACACATTTTATGCGACTGTTCAGCTGGTTCCCCACTGGAGAAGACCACCTGGCAATGTGGATCCCTGGTCTAGAGAAAGAAGTACACAAGGCCTGTCTTAAACATACAACACACAGCCAGGTTGATACATCATGGTATTGTGGAAGATACTGATTACTTTTCAAACAAAGAGATGGATGGATGGATGGATGGATGGATGGATGGATGGACAGGCAGACAGACATTGAAGGACACAGAATCCTATGTTGTTCCTTGATCAGATAACTGTAGGTCTTGTTTTATCTAGCTTTTTTGGTTTTTATGTTTACAAACATTTGTAACTGATTTTACCTTCTTTGGAATAGTTGGGCTTGTAATGCTTAATAGTAGAACCAAAGGAGGACTTCAGGGAGGGAAAACGTTCACTGCTGTAAATCAGTGGCGAAACTGGAGCTGGTTCCCTACAACAGTAAAACAGGTCAACAGTACACTTCTCTGATTTTTGTAAAATGAGAAACCAAACACTACATCAAAGAAATCTCACCTCTGGAATTATACCAGCTTTTCGTTTGATATCACAAATTTTCTCAGAGAGAAAACGCCGCACCAAACGCAGCTGCCCGTCAACGGCTTCCTTCTGATAGCCGCGCCGCTGAAGACGCTCCTTCAGGCAATCTTGATTTGAAAAATAATTATAAACATTACTGAAGACGTGATGATTTTCAGGTGAACCATCAAACTAATGTGTCAAACTATACCACTGATAGATCCAGTAACAGTCACAGCAGTAGTAACTGTAAGTGGGTAGTAATTATCCTGGCTGAAAGTTGGGAAAACAGCGAGTTTTAGGAGATAACACAATAAATTATGCATCCTAAAGAAGAGCCTACCAGTGCTCACCAAACAATTAGAACATATCTTCGTATTCCTTATTAGCAGGTGAATACCTCTGATCACACCAACTTTCTCTGGAGATAATGGTGGTTTCGCCACAGACCCTTTGACAGCATTGGATTTGGAGCCAGTCACAGTCCTCTCCTTCAGCGTCTCGATGCCCCAGATGGCCACGGCCAAGGACTTACAGAACTTAGAATGAGAATCCATTCTTTGAATAACATTCCACTTTTGTTTGTCCAAAAAAACCCCACATCCAAGGCTGACCTTTAAAAATAAGCAGAGAATTAGAAAAAATATAATGCATGTTCTCTAACCATAACCTACATCTACCAAGAGAAACACACAGATCCCCATTAAATATATGACCCTGCATGATACTGAGACTATATCATTTATAAGATTTCAGACAATATTATGGAGCAAAAAGATGATGGCAATTACCTGGCCACAGTTATTTTCTTCTAGAGTCTCAGCTAGAGGTTCTATTTTGGGTTCCACTTCAGAATACATTAGATTTCCTGTGGGGTCCCATGAGGGTTCTGTGGTCTCTGTGGCAACTGTTTGTGTCCTAAGGGTTCCTGTGGCAACAGTGAGGTACACATCTGTATAATACTTTTATGTCTTTATCATGATAAATAAGAAATGCCCCAACAAAATGACTCAATGTGCTCAAAAACCTAATAGAAAATTATGGAATGTATTTAAATGAACTGTCCTGATTTATTTGACATATTCAAAAATAAATAACCTGTTTCTTTCAAAAGAAGTTGTTCTTGAAGGCATATATTCAGTTTCCTTATTTTCTCCAGCTCCACCGACATCCTTTTACATTTCTGCCTCTGCTTCCTAATGACCGCGTCCTTCCCTGCAATGACCATATCCTTCTCTCTGAGACGCTTTTTCAGCATTACGTAGCTATCCTGAAGTTCCTGGTACAGTTTGTAGGGCACAACAGATTCTTCTTCACTGTCTGAGAAATCCCTCTGTCTTTTTTCAGCAATTTGCTTCTTCATGATCTCCAGATAAGATGTCTTTGGTGATTCCGTTGAGCTCTTTTCTTTCTGTCAGAGTTGAAAAAAGAACAGTAAACTCTTAGTTTAACTTATCGGAGCAACTCGTCTACACTGCATGGTCAGCAACTCCATTACATTTCATTTGTCAAAATGACAAATGGTGCTACAAAAAAGTTCAGTCACAAGATCACCGGTCAACTAATAGTTTTCTAGCATGCATTTCTCACTTCAATGAAATGCTGTAGTTAGGATTATTACCCTGTGTTGTGTAATAAAGTTAATTCAAAAGCCTTACCACTGAGTATCCACTGTGTCCCTGCAGTGGTGTTTCTTTCTCCTCACTTTCGAAGTAAGGATACAGAATTCTTGATTTCTCAAAGTCCATATTGAAACCTTTCAAACAAACAGAGCAACGAATTGTATTGTGGTTAATACAGAAATCCCTATCTAACAGAATTAAGAGGCTGAGAGCACTGCCATCCTGTAGGAGCCATCCGCCTATCCTAATGGGAAGACTCTAATGGAAAACTAAGCTAATGGAAAACAACAGTGGGGAAACCCAGCCATCAGCCATGCTATTAAGCACCATAACTTGAAGCCTTTAATGGAGCTCTGTAGGATCCATTAGCCCACATCCTGATGGAAAAACCTTAATGGAGACCATTAGGGCAGCCTTCCTGAGCAGATGGCAACCATTAGAGGGCTTCCTGCTTTTTAATGTGTGATCCATTAGTCATTTTATTATAATGATCTTAGAGCAACAATCAGACAAGCTATTTGCTGGAAAGATGCAAAGTGACATTATCCTAAATAAAACATCCAGTACATCTAATGTGCTGGTTATAATGTCCAATGATGCTACACATAACATTAACATCTTTAGGTAGCCATGGCATTTATCTGTTGCTCAACACGACTTTAAAATAGACCTGCAAGCTTTGGTAAAATGTACCATATGACAACATGATGCATGATGCAGACTTGTGACAACAGAACTACCTGAATGGCTGTCCTCTTTAGAATGTAGTAGTATGACCCATCACACTAAAGTTATCAACAAGCCACTCATATCCAAGCTACAAAACACTGACATCAGCTGTTGCATGTCACGTAATTCAACAAATATGATGACAAACTCCTTGTACATTTCAGGTAGGGGTGGGCGATATGGCAAATATACCATATCACAATACTTCAAGATGTTTTCACAATACACAATATGCACCACAGTATTGTATTTTCCTGACATTTAATATGTTGGACATATTCAGATTTAATAAACTGGTTACGAAAACAATAACAACAGCAACAATAATAATAATCCTACAATTACAATGCTGTTTTACAAACTGAGCTCCACTACATCCAGTTAAACAGGCCTAAATATGCTTACTTTGTAATGAAACATCAGGGCTGGGCAAAATACTCAGGAAAAAGTAGTGACAGCTGAATACTGAATGCACTGTCCCAAATGTACTGAGTAATGTATTCCATTACAATATATAAAGATTGTCATGGTTCATGAAGAATTAAAAAAACAACAAAAAAAAGAATGTAATATTCTGAATGCTATTTTGGCTCATTCTCAATCTCACTGCCCTTTCATGACCTAAGCCAAGAATTCACCACATCCCAATAACAAAATCTTGCAAACTGAATTAAATGAGTGGCTGTGTGATTTTCATTTAATAACATGCACGTAACCTGCCACGCTATGCATGCACAAGTCCAGTACAATACCAAAGCCTCAAGAACATGTCCACTACTCAGTTAAGGCCTGCCTCAAAAGAGCTCATGACAGAGATTTATCAGTCTACTCCGTCTTTAGTAGGAAGTACAGCATTTGTAAATAAGCCATTCTTTGTTCAGAATAAGTCTTCACATGCTGATTTTAAAATAGTATACATGTGCAAATTTTTAAGACATTTTTTTTAAATGTTGTGGGTAAGTATTTTAAAAGTATTCTCCTAAAAATGTTCGGAATCCTGCCTTTAAAATGTAACTCGAATTAATACAGATACTAAGTTTATGTATTCTTAATTACTTGTTTTCATCCCAACCCTGGGAAACAGGCAGTTAAACCAGTGTTCTTTAAATACGGACGATATTCAGAATATCCAGAAGGATACTGTGACATAATTTATCATAATTTATCACGAGACCTCTGCCCACCCCTAATATCAGGAAGTATGAAACCAAGTGCCGTCAGACTGGCTTACCCTCTCTGAGTTCACTGATCCCCCCAGGAGCAGCGGTCAGTGTGCTAGCTGAACAAAGGAAGACCACTAGCTAAAACTTTCCACCATGACAACTCCTCGCGCGTATGAAGCGGTTTCAGCGAACAGACGAGCGTGATTTGTACATTTTCCCGACGTTTAGGTAACGTTGCCGGATGACGGACACCGCGTATTCGCCTGCGTTGCCAGATATCCTCACGGTTTGCTCTCGTAATTTGTTCAGAACCGCGAGCGGAGCCGTAGCCCGCCCGCTGTCCCTCTTACCTTCCAGAGCTTCCAGAGGGTTTGGCTTTGTCTGCTTCCGACGAGACATCTTCAGGGCAGGTCTTGAGTTTGCTGTCAGGCAGCCCTTAGTGTTGTGTCCTGTAAGGAAGGGAACCAAGTAAAAAGGTTGGAAAAGTCCCTGGTTTGTCTCCGTACAAGCTCGCCCGCTCCTGGTAGCGCGTCTATTCGAGGTAATCGTAACAAGCACAGCCCCCCCAAACCACAAAACACACCCTCCCCACCCCCACTCACACAGCTCACAAACCTCTACGGGGTTTCTAATGCAGTTGTCTTTTCCGGATGCTCTGTAATGGTACACTAATGGTATTTAATGGTTCCAGTCGGTTCCTAATGGCTAGTCGCCATGGTGCGGTGGGCGGTCTTTTCTCTCTCACAGGGGTTCGGTGGAGATAAACGCCCCCTTAAGGGAAGACACGTTTCCTGCAAAAAATCCATCCACGAACACATTAAAGGAAATGTTACTGATTTATTTAAATAGAACTCTGATAACTATACAACGCAAATGAATAGCCAAGTAAGTGCTAAATAAAAGTACAGACGTATTGGATTTCCTTTGCTCTTTCTAATTGATACAGATTTGCATGGATTTGACTGACACTAGGTAATGAAGCGAGATCACTTTTCCAGAAAGTAATATAAATGAATAAATAGTAGTAATATAAAGTAAGCTAAAGGTTAAAGATCCAAGCAATTAGGCTACTATTAACGAATTAATTAATCATATTAGACAAGCTAATATTAGTAGGTTTATGTGTTTTTGCTTAGGCTTATGGATTTGTTTTTCATTATTCATTTTGATCTCATATAAACACTGATTTATGTCTGAGATTCATTTTGATGAGAACAGCAGATTTTTTCCTGTTTTTTTTTATCTAGTCAGGGGTTTTAATAATTGAGTCGTTGTTTGTAATAAAATGTATTAGTATTTACGCTGATCAGGCATAACATTATGAACAACTCCTTATTTCTGTGTTCATTGTCCATTTTATCAGTTCCACTTTCTATATAGGTGCACTTTGTAGTTCTACAGTTACAGACTGTAGTCCATCTGTTTCTCTGATACTTTCCCTTTCACCCTGTTCTTCAGTGGTCAGGGGCCCCATGGACCCTCACAGAGCAGGTATATTTGGGTGGTGGATCATTCTCAGCACTGCAGTAACACTGATGTAGTGGTGGTGTGTTAGTGTGTGTTACGCTGGTATAAGTGGATCAGACACAGCAGTGCTGCTGCGCTGAGAATAGTACACCAACCAAAAATATCCAGCCAACAGCGTCCTGTGACCACTGATGAAGGACTAGAGGATGGCCAACACAAACTGTGCAGCAGATGAGCTATCGTCTCTGACTTTACATCTACAAGGTGGACTCACAAGGTAGGAATGTCTAATAGAGTGGACAGTGAGTGGACACAGTGTTTAAAAACTCCAGCAGCGCTGCTGTGGTTCACATCGAGTGTCCTAGCTAAAAAGTTAAGGGTTAGCTGTGTTGCTAGCCATTTGAAAATGAACAAATGTAAAGACTGGATGTTTTAGCTAATCTTATGCCGTCTTCATACTTTTTGGCGAGCTGGAAGCCCAACCCTCACTTACATCAGCAGACAATTCTGCCCATGCCACTAAATTATCTTCCTCTTTAGGATTACAGCAAACTTGTGGCCATTTTTGTGATTGACAGTGTTTAGCCTAAAAATGCATTTTCCAGTTAGCTTGTTTTAAGAATAAACATGTTGCTGCTGTTACCCTGGGAGATGTGTGTGTGTGTGTGTGTGTGTGTGTGTGTGTGTGTGTGTGTGTATGTGTGTGTGTGTGTGTGTGTGTGTGTGTGTGTGTGTGTGTGTGTGTATGTGTGTGTGTGTGTGTGTGTGTGTGTCTGTATGTATATGTGTATATGTATGTATGATTCCTCCTGTACTGTTCACATATTCTTATATGATGTCTGATAATGTATTGGTCTGATGTTTGTTGTATACTTAGTATATTAAAAAAAAAAAAAAAACTTTCGCCCTATTGACTGGAATAGACATGTACAATTTTAGATTTCTGTATACATGATCTTTATCATAATGAATGTGGCACAGTCAGGCCACAAGTGAAGAACAAGAGGAAGAAACCATGAGAAGAACCAAGACTCATCCTTCTCTGGTTGACATTGGTTAGCAAAACAATGACAAGAGCAATATAAAGAGAGAATATACTTATACAATTATTATAATACTGAATATAGGGAAAAATAAAAAATAAACCAGCCAGTCATTGGGCAGAAGTATTTTAAGATTAACTACTGATAACTAATGACCATTGTTAGACAACTATCAGAGTAATCACGAGAAACAGATCAATGAAAATCAGTCACTGTTACCATTCTCAGGAGACTTTCTTAACAACTCAGAAAGAATTTCAACTTATAAGGAAATTCTAAAGCTCTTAATGAACCAAACATGGTGCATTTTATCACTAAAGTATACAGAGCAAGGTTACTCTAGCAGAAAATTTGAAAATAGTAAGTGTTCCACAGTGTTGACCTCAGGCTTCACTAGCACCGTCTCCACAGCCTTTATCTCCTGAGGATTCACCCGCACCCCCTCCACATCCTTCATCTCACACTCCACTAACACCTTCTCCACTGCCTTCTTTTCCTGAGGATTCACCTGCACCCCCCCAAATCCTTCATCTCCTGTATATCCTTTACCTCACACTCCACTAACATCTTCTCCACAGCCTTCTTCTCCTGAGGATTCACCCGCACCCCCTCCACATCCTTCATCTCATACTCCACTAACACCTTCTCCATATCCTTCTTTTCCTGAGGATTCACCTGCATCCCCCTCCACGTACATCATCTCCTGTATATCCTTTACCTCACACTCCACTAACACCTTCTTCACAGCCTTCTTCTCCTGAGGATTCACCCGCACCCCCTCCTTCATCTCAGACTCCACTAACACCTTCTCCACAGCCTTCTTCTCCTGAGGATTCACCCGCACCCACACCCCCTCCACATCCTTCATCTCACACTCCACTAACACCTTCTCCATAGCCTTCTTCTCCTGAGGATCCATGTGCACCTCCTCCACGTACATCATCTCACACTCCACTAACACCTTCTCCACAGCCTTCTTCACATGAGGATCCACGTGCACCTGCTCCACGTCCTTTATCTCACACTCCACTAATACCTTCTCCATTAGCCTTCTTCTCCGGAGGATCCACGTGCACCTCCTCCATGTACATCATCTCACACTCCACTAACATTTTCTCAACAGCCTTCTTCTCCTGAGGATCCACCTGCACCTTCTCCACATCCCACATTTCACACTGTGCTACCACCTCCTCCACAGTCTTTTTCTCCTGAGGATTCACCCATACCTTCTCCATATCTTTCATCTCACACTCCACTACCACCTTCTCCACAGCTTTTTTGTCCTGAGGATTTACCTGCACCTCCTTTACATCCTACATCTCACACTCCACAGCCTTCTTCTCCTGAGGATTCACCCACACATCCTTTACATCCTTCACCTCACACTCCACTAACACTTTCTCCTTAGCCTTCTCCTCCACATACTTCACCAACACCTCTCTTGCAGGCTTCTTCTCCTCAGGTTCCACTAACTGCTTTTCTACAGTTTTCTCCTCAGGCTCCACTGGTGCCTCCTCCTCAGACTTATCTTTGTCAGGCTCCACCAACACCTCCCCCCAGTCTTTCACTCCTCAGGCTCCACCAACACCCCCCCCCAGTCTTTCACTCCTCAGGCTCCACTAATACCTCCTCCTCGGCCATCACCCATATCACCTCTTCAGGCTCGTCCTGAGCTTCCAAGGCTTTATTCAGTGCCCGAGCCTCAGCCGAACCCAACTCCAACTAGCCGCAGCACTACTGAGGTACAACTGAAAACATCTGTTATGGTGGTTGGCTATAACTGCAATGCGTTTATATGGAAGTAATAAGAAGTTCACATTTTTTACAGGCAGCTGAATATACTATACCTCCTGAGGCTTGGCAGGTGCCAGCCTTATAGTAAGTACTGTATTTTTTAACATTTATTGCTTTGAATGTTTCTAGTGTATTTAAATATGATATTTAAAGACATTTATCCAATGTGTTCTCATAAGTTAAATTTGTTCTGTTGTCACAGTAACTACTGCACCATCAAGAGGATTTGTAGCACTCCTCTTAAATTGAATGCCCTGCAGCAGGCTTTTGCTGTAAGCTAAAATTTGTTTTTTTATTTCTCAGCGACTCTCTTTCCATACAGTAGTGCCACTAGTGTATTTCCCTTTGTAGATGACACCCTTTTTTCTGTTTTATAGATCATCCTCAGTGACTATCAGTGCTGCAGTTATATCAGTGAGGTAAGCTGAAATGATCAAACTGAAAGTCGCTCTGAATAAGAGCATCTGCCAAATGCCATAAAAATAAATGTAAATGTAAAGCAGAAGAATTCTTGGTGAACTGGACCATTTGAATGCTGGGCTAACACATATTGACATGGTTTTCAGTTCTAGTTGTGGAGGGCCAGTGTTAGGTTGTCCATTCACCTGGTTCAACTTATCTGTTCAACTCATTAATTTCATTTATTAAGAATGCTTAAGCAGGGAAATCACCAAACTTTTCTGCCCTCCAGTACTGGAATTTGAAGAACCCTGGTGTAAAATATATGTAGTATGTTTTATAGATATGAATGATCACTAAGTGCTCCAGTCTGAATTGTGTTGTGAATTAGTAAAGAACATATGTCCTTTCTCTTCTAGGATCAGACCCTGTTCCCGAAGGCCTACGACCAACTTCTGGCATTCACTGAGAACTCGTCACTTCGTTGAGTCATTTCTGCTGAGCTGATGCAGATTGGAGTTCACAATATCTTGGTCACAATAGCTTGGCAACCCTTTTACCAAAATGAGCCAGGACACTAATGTTTCTCATGTTTCCCGATTAATTACTTCAACGTCATCAATGTTGTTTTTGAGGTGGTTGTGCTGGGCGTTCGAGGAGGAGCAAGGCCTCCCATTTTTCCGGTAAGAGACTCTGTTTTAAAATAAAGTGTAGATTTGTGTTGTATGTTAGAGACTCACACAGTATGAAGTATCTCAGAGTATTGATGTAGTATCAGCTCCCTAATTCCACATACTTAGATTTACTTAGATTCTCTGTCCTTCCATTTCCACAAATGCCAGATCCTGGAAACACTCCTACTCTGAAAAGTTACACTTTCATTTTAATTAGGATGTATTTTCTCACTTGCTGTTCCAGAATCCAGGAGGGTTTCTTGGCTGCTTAATGGCCATGCTCTTCACCTTCACCCCCACCAAGTTCAGAAATTCCTGGTCTGAGCACTGCTTTTTCCTGCCCCAGGTGAAATGCACATGAACAGAACTCACACCAGAAATTTATTCTAACCTTTCTGAGAAGAGTTAGAATTTTCTTAGATTTTAACGGTTTCATTCTCAGTCCCCCTTTTTACTCTTAGATTCAGGTACTGCTCCTTCTGGAAGTTCTCTTTGCTGGAGAAAAAGATGTTTATGCAGCACCTAAATGTCTGGCTGCTGCAGTGTGGAACTGTGTGGACTTTCACATCCGGGAAGCTCTGGAGATATTTGAGGCTGTTTAACAAGTCAACTGACCTCCATCCCTTAGAAACTATTCTCTTCCCTTTCCCTGATTAGCCACACACCTTTTTGTAATTTCTTCAATATAAACTTTCCTCATTTGATCAACTTCAAATGTTTTTTAATGTGTCTATGTGGACCCTATTTACAATGTAAGGACATTAAGTATTCAGTAGTATAGAATCCATTTTATTAATTCAAGTAACATTTTTTTTTCGTTAGATGAGAAAAGATTAGCAAGGTTCAATGATGACTTTTCTTCCAACCAACAAAGTTTACTGTGACGAGCCAAATTGCTGCTGTCCCATACAAATCTATTATAAATAAACAAACATAAACTGATATATTTAGGTACGGTTATTTGTTTTTAAAATAGGTGAACTTTTCATTTTCTTTGAAAATAATTAATTTTTCATTCTTTTTGCTGGTAATAAGCAAAGGTTTTTAAAGGACACAAAATTCACCTTAAATGACTTTACATTATAAATCAAATGTTGGGTAACATTAATCAATTAACTATAGTGAACATTTGGTAACATTAATTAATGAACTGTTGCTTTTGTGTAAAGTGGAGAGTTTTATGTCCAGAGAGTGAGACAGTTTACAGCCTTCTTGACCTCTGTCCCATAGTGAGCCTAGTATCTACAACCTTGGCTGCATCAAACTATTAAACAGCAGGCCCCTCTAGGCTTATGAACATTAACTTAGTAAGCATTTCAGGGGACAAGTTACTTTTCTAGCCTAACTTGATTCTCCTCATGGAGCTCAAATAATGGGTTTCCACATTCTTGAATCTTTTTTTGAGACTGCTGACCACAACTTCCGGTAGTGATCATACTGTAAAAAAGGTACACAATTAATCAGAAGAAAATCCATGACAAACAAACAAACACACACACACACACACACACACACACACACACACACACACACACACACACACACACACACACACACACACACACACACACACGTGAAACTAATCCCTGAACACCTGGCCCAGATTTCTGAGCTCAACTGTCAAGGAACTTTCCTCCTTTGTATTTTCAATGAACTTCTCCACGTTCTCCCAGGGCTGGTAAATAAACTTGTCATCATGAGGAGCGCAGTCTCAAAAGCTTGTAACGCCTTGAGCAATGTAACACCTTCCTCCTGTAACTTCAAGCTTAGACTATAATCAAATAAACAGATCGTTTTATTTCTGAACACTATCTGTAGTTTGGATAATTTTTGACTCATTAAAACACAAAACCATTCAAAATGGAGAGAACATCCTGAATAAAAACAATAAACAAGAGTTGCTTGTAGTCAGTCAGGACTTTGTTAGTGTGTTTTGGTTGGGCAATCATAATAGCGCTTGCAGATCTAAATACAGCAAATCATTACTGTTAATAAATTAATTGTAGCTGTAGTATTATTGGTTTTAAGCAATTAATATTAATGCCGCTGCAAGCTTTTCCATGTTTCAATAGTATTTTGCATTTGGATGACAACCACTGTCTTTTAACAGGGCACCCAGAACTCGTTCTAAGTGTGGGGGCCATCAGATACCACCAAGGAAACCCACACAGACACGAGGAGAACATGCAAACTCCATACAGAAAGGACCCTGTTCGCCCGGCCAGAGAATCAAACCCAGGCCCTTCCTGCTGTGTGCTGCCCTTGTCACAAAACTGTACTGCTGAAATTCCTACCCCTGATTTGTATTTCTATTATATTATAAATACATTCATATTAATGTTACCAATAATCTTATCATAAATTTAGCAAATATTACCTTGCCTTCTGCAAGCCATGTCGGTACAATACTGGCTACCATTTCCAGTCCATTTTTAATTTGAAGGTCCATCTCATGTGGGTTGTCAGTGAAAGGTCTTTTTATTTTGACCGTGTGATATGCAGTTGTGACTAACTTGGTCAACTTATAATCAGGATCACATGGTATGTCGATATCATAGTATATCAGTATAGATAATATATCTCCCAGCACTATGATATATGTGTGGCATGGAGAATCATAGAATTCCACTCCTTAGAAAATACACTATATTCCAAAAGTATTTACTCACACATCCAAATAATTCAGGTGTTCCAATCACTTCCATGGCCACAGGTGTATAAAGCCACGTACCTAGCCATGCAAACTGCTTCTACAAACATTTGTGAAAGAATGAATTCTCCGTCTGGCAATCCGATGGACCAGTCTGGATTTGGCGGTTCCTAGGAGAACGGTACTTGTCCGACTGCATTGTGTCAAGTGTAAAGTTTGGTGGAGGGGGAGTGGTGTGCGGTTGTTTTTCAGGAGTTGGGTTTAGCCCCTTAGTTCCAGTGAAAGGAACTCTTAATGCTTCAGCATACCAAGACATTTTGGACAATTTCATGCTCCCAACTTTGTGGGAACAGTTTGGGGACGGCCCCATCCTGTTCCAACATGACTGCGCACCAGTGCACAAAGCAAGGTCCATAAAGACATGGATGAGCAAGTTTGGTGTGGAAGAACTTGACTGGCCTGAACAGAGTCCTGACCTCAATCTAATATGACACCTTTGTGAGTGGAGACATTAGAGCGGAGACTGCGAACCAGACCTTCTCATTCAAAATCAATGTCTGACTTCACAAATGCGCTTCTGGAAGAATGGTCAAAATTCCCATAAACACACTCTTAAGCCTTGTGGAAAGCCTTCCCAGAAAAGTTGAAGCTGTTGTAGCTGCAAAGGGTGAGTCGACATCGTATTAAACCCTATGGATTAATAATGGGATGTCACTCAATTTCATATGCATGTGAAGGCAGATGAGCGAATACTTTTGGAAAAATAGAGTATATGAACCATGGCAAACTGATTTTCCACAAGGTGGCACTATTAACACGTAATCAGCTTTTCATGTTTCATAGGAGGGTGCTTCACATCCTTGATGCTCCGTGTCCTTCCTGAAGAAGACAGGTGTATAAGATACAAAAGGTAGCAGATAAAGATGTAGATTTAAAATGAACCAGAATGGGGTCTTAGATTGATTTAACCTTCCATAACCCTGCAGCAAGATGTGGCATACATATACTTTACTCATAACAAATCCTTTAATTTCTGGATTCAGAAACTGCTCTGATGAGAGGTTATATATATATATATATATATGTAAAATGAATAACCAGATGTTTTAGGTTTAGAAAAAGGTTGTTATGATTATTTGTTAAATCTCTCAACACAGGTGAATGTGTTTGATGTAGGGTTATGGACAGTGAATGTATTTGATATAGTGTAAAGGACAGTGAATCTGTTTGATGTAGGGTAATGGACAGTGAATGTGTTTGATGTAGCCCATGGAACCACATAGGGCAAAATAAAGTATGTGAGTTCTTGATCTGTTCAGCTTGTGTCATTCTGAGTGAAATTACTTTACTCTCTAACCAGCCACAGAAAAACGGTGAAAAATACAGTAGGTTTCAGATGACCATCTAGACTACAATCAAACTGATTTCATCCATCCACTCTGAGCAGCAGAGGTGTTGTTTCAAATGTTCATTCACTTAAACATGGGGGCCTCGTTGCATGGGCTGCAGGGGCGAAATTATAGATGGTCTTTCATTCAACAGTTATCCTGGAAGTGATGACAGACAGATGTGGGACAGGTCCTGTTTACTTCGTGTACTTGACTATGATAAGGAGTGAAACTTGACCTGACAATAAGAGGCCCATAGATGGCAGTGAAGCTTTCCTGAGTTTCTGAATTTATGGCATTCATGTAACTGCCGGCAAACAATTTGAAGTAGATTGTTGCATTTACACATACATGTGGTACAACCCCATTTTCAAAAAAATTTGGGATACTGTGCAGAATGTAAATAAAAATAGAATGCAATGACATGCAATAATGATTTGCATATTTTTAAAGGAAAATACTACAAAGACAACATAACTTTTAAAATTTTATTGTTTTTTTTTAATATATGCTCATTTTGAATTTGATGCCAGCAACCCGTTTCAAAAAAGTTGGGACAGGGCCATGTTTACTACCGTGTTTCATCACCTCTTCTTCTAACAACATTGTAAACAAGCGGGAACTGAGGAGATCGACCTCTGTAGTTTTGAAAGTAAAATGTTTTACCACTCTTACTTGATGTAAGATTTCAGCTGCTCAACAGTTCAGCATCTCCTTTGTTGTATTTTTCATTTAATAATGCATCACATGTTATCAGTGGTGTCAGGTCTGGACTGCAGGCAGGTCAGTTTAGTGCCCGGACTCTTTTACTAAGGAGCAATGCTGTTGTAATATATGTAGAATGTGTTTTGGCATTGTCTTGCTGAAATAAGGGCCTTTGCTGGAGAAGATATTGTATAAATGGCAGCGTATGTTGCCAAAACATGTATTTATCGTTCAACATTAATGATGCCTTCACAGATGTGCATGTCACTCATGACATGTCACCCTTTACCATCATGAATACTGGCTTTTGAACTGTGTGCTGATGCCTGATGATGATGATTTAACCAGGAGGACACCATGTCCATGATTTCCAACGTTGATTTGTCAGACCACAGGACACTTTTCCACTTACCAGTCCATTTTAATTGAGCTTGGGCTGAAAGAAGGCGGCAGCATTTCTCAATCTTGTTCATGTACAGTTTCTTCTCTGCATTTTGCAGTTTTACCTTGCACTTGTGAAAGCAGCAATGAACTGGTTCCCAGACAATGGTTTTCAGAAGTGTTTCTGAGCCCATGCAATGATTTCCACTACACAATCATGTCCGTTTTCAATGCAGAGCTGCCTGAGGCCCAAAAGGTCATGGCTAGCAAATACTGGTTTTTGGCTTTGTCCCTTGCATACAGAGATTTCTCCTTTTATTAAACTTTTAATGTTATTATGTACCATAGACGATGAGAAACAAATGATTTGCTGTTTTATATTGAGAAACATTATTCTTGAATTGTTGCACTTTCAGTTTCAACATTTGATATGTTGTCTTTGTACTATATTTTTAACTAAGCATAGGGTAAACAACCATAAGATGTGCTCTTTTGTGTTCTGACCGACACACTGTGGCGACTGCCAAACCCATCGAGGTAAGAAAACAGGGGTTGGTGACTTGCCTGCTTACCAGCTGTAACAGCTTCAATAAAAGAGCATTTGCATAAAGTGTTATGTTTCCTGCGGTTTCTTCTTTGCTGACGTCATTATTTACAAACCTCTCCACAACTATTGGTGCCTCTGGTAAAGATGAGTAAAACGGGTTATAAGAAATTTACCTTTTGGTGAATTAGCTTAACGTCACACTGACAAAAGAGTAAAAATCTTTCATTTAAGTAAATTTATTCAGAGAAAATAAAATCCATCTTCAAGAAGTATATTTCTTTAAAAACGAAACAAGGCTGTTGGGGACGCTCAGGACTAATAAGACCCCCTACAGCAGGGGTCATCACCCTGGTCCTGCAGCGTCTAGTTCCAACCATGATGCCACACACCTGCTTCAGCTAATAAACTTCTTCAGAGGTCTCTGGCTGGAGCATTAGAGTATTAGCGTTAGAGAGGGATGCAGGTTAGATGCAGGTTAGAACTGAACTCTGCAGGACAGTAGATCTCCAGGATGGTGACCACTGCACTACAGTCTCACGTGAATATGCAGTCGAGGACAACAAGACCAAAAGTGGACCAACTGGAATAGGGCTTGTCTCCAGTAGCTCTGTTTGCTTCAGTTCCTATATTTTATGTTATTTATTTATATTTTTATTCTGGGCTGTAACTGAGATTGACATGATTTCAAACAGTTGAGTCTCAACAATTATATTGTGATCATGAACTTGGTGCATTGATCTGTTTCGCACGCCAAGCTAAGATTTTAAAAAAGACAAAAGGATCATTTGGAGCTTTTCTTGGCTGGTAAAGGATAGCAATACCAAATGGAGCACTTTCTAATGAGAGCTTAAGGTAAGCAGGCCAATAACATGACCATGAAGTGACAGATAGACAAGTGATAATGACTCTAGACATCTCTAGACATCTCTAGACCAAGCTGAACCGAAAGCTTAATTCCCCAGACATTCCACAAGATCCATTATCACACGTCGTTTCACTTTTACCTTCACCACTGACACGTCTTCTTTCAGCTGGCGGAGAAATGCCAGCCGTGCTGCGATCCTATTGGTCGCTTTTCAGTCGCATACAGTAGCAGCAGCTTTAGTGGTAACTACCTGAGAAAAGGTCCAACTCGTGCTGACGCTGTCAGAGCAGAGCCAGACTGAGCGCTTCGGTTATAAAGCACATTTATAATTATAATACTAGCAGCTTTAACATCAGCTGTAAAAACGGTATAAACTGTAGGGTGTGTATGTTTTATAGCTTTCAGCCCTTTTCAGCGCTGCTCTGTTTGGCTTAGGGAGGCACTGCAGCTTCCACGATGGAGGTTCGTGTGAACGGCTGGTGGCTTTTGTGTCTGCTGAGCTTTTGCTGTGCTACTGGACAAAATACGGGCGTCAACAGAACTTTCTACATCGGCATCCGAGAGGAGATCTGGGATTACTGTCCGGGAGGTTTGAACCGTGTCAACGGCAAAACTGCTGTAGAGGATGAGTGAGTTAAACCGCCCTGCTGACAAAACCACAGAAAGCAATCAAAGTTTCTCTGAGTTTCGACAGAACTCCGGAGAGGCCGTGAGCGGCGGCTCAGATTTTCTAGATTGTTCTATTGAGATCACGACTTAACTGGGTTGTGATAACAGAAGTTTGTATCTTGTGATTACAACACAGTGAAGTTGTGATCTCAAGATAAGAAGATAATTCAGTCATGATCTGAAGGTAACTATTTTAACATTCTGTATGAATAAAAATAATGCGTGGCCACCCCATATTAACACATGGAAACAAGATCCCACAACTTAGTACGGTGTGAGGATGAGATAATTTAGTCGTGGCCATGACTTAGTAAGTGGGAACATTTGACCAAGGCTTAATTATCTCTTTCCCATGCCTTACTAAGTCGAGGCCATGCACTGGGATCTCATTCTCATGCTTTACTAAGTCACGGCCATAACTTAATTATCTCGTTCCTGTGCTAAGTCATGGCCAGTAATTATTATTATTTGCACGGTATGTCATCAGGGCTTCGTACTATTATGTGATATTGAGATTACAAAGTTGTTCAATTGTGATACCAAGAGATCAATCTAGAAAAGTATGACCACCTCATGGCCTCTCTGGACGTCTGTAGATTTCTGATGCTGTCCGGTAGTCACTAATAGTATTTTGTGTTTTTATGATGTGCTGATGTCACAGTGTAAAGGATTCTAATGGTTTAACAGGTGCTCTGTGACTAATTCCAGATAAATTTGATGGTTTCCTAATGGGATCTAATGGTGTCCTACAGGATCTCTAGTGGTTTCTAATAGTAAATAATCCAATAATCCTAACAGCTCAAATTTTTTAAGCAGGTTAGTTTTATCGTAGTAGAAATCTCAGAGCAGGAATGACACTAATACAGATCTTTTAACAAAAGGCTGTTTGTGAAGAACGGTTAAAACACAGCTGGAATGCAGGGACAGATTATATAACACTTTATCCGATAGGAGGTCATGAGAGTGATTATATCAGAGTAGATTCTCTGAACAAAACAATTAAGCAAAAAAAAACCAATTGTACAGAATATTTGGAATTTAATGTAATCTAATTTTTAAAACTGACTACTTAAACTGTTAAACTGTTACTGATTACTGACTACTACTAAAACAACAACAACAACAACAACAACAACAATAATAATAATAATAATAATAATAAGAAGAAGAAGAAGAGGAAGAAGAATGGCACACTTAGAATGTAAGAAAAGCTTGTCTCCATTGCTTATTTACACTATATATCCAAAGGAGTGTTGACACCCCTTCTAATTAGTGAATTAAACTGGTTTATTCGGCATACATGAGCCTAAGCCCACTGTAGCCCCCAAGTGTCGGCTAGAAGGGTATAAAGTCCCCCAGCATTAGGCTGTTTGGAGTGATGGCACACCGACAAAAAGAGTAGAGTGATCCAAAACTAAACATCCAACATCAGCACCTGACCTCATCGATGCTCTTGTGACTGAATGCAGTCCAACACCTAGTATAAAGCCTTCCCAGACTGTGTGAAGGCTTGAGTGCAAATCATTAACATCAGATCTTTAGCAGCAAGCTGGTCATTTCAGAATGAACAACTTGGATAGCGAAAAGCAAAATGACTCTTGTGTACTTAACAATTGCAAAAAGCAAGCTTACTGAAGGAAATAACCACAGCAGAAGGTAGAACAATAAACAGAGGTGAAGAAAAACACTTAAATCGCTCTCACTGATGTCACTGATCACCTCCAACGTGCAGGACCAATCAGCCATATTCAACAGACTTACTTAAATATCACTCAACAGACTTACTACATAAATCATTTGTAAATCGTTTAATCATAAACGAAGGTTCTTGTCAACAGCAGAAAAGCTTTCATACAGAAAATTTAAAAGCTAGAGTGGTGGATCTATGAGCATTCATGGACAGAAGATGATTGTAAGCAGTGGCGCAAAAAGGGGGTATGCAGCGTATGCGGCGCATATGGGCGCTGCACTAGAGGGGCGCCAAAACGATGCCGGAAAATTATTTCTAGTCTGCATTTTCTGTAAGAGCTGTTTGTTCAAGTATGATAATACACATCAAAAAACAGCACAGCACTAATCAGGCGCCCATCCACTCCGTCCCCTACCCTCCTGTCATTTGCTCCCAAACACAGGCGCTTGAGAACGCGCCCCATAGGGAACGCGTCAAGGCGCGTCAAGGCGCAAGCTCCTGCAGGGTGTTCAGGATGGAGGGGCAGAAAAAAAAGCTCTCAGGGGCACAAAACAGAAAACGGAAGAGGGAGAGAGAAAAAGATGTTGTAGGGATGAAGAAAAGCTTCTCAAAGTGGTTGAAAGACAGCAGGTTGGTCAGTTTATACGCTTTATTCACCTACGTCACCTCTGTCTACCAAAACGAGACTGTAGGGTACGAAAGTAGCGTTGGACCACTGGGTTCTAGCAAAGTTGCCTCACTGCTGTGTTCCCAAATGCACTTATTCAAAAATAAAGGAATCTAATAGAGGTCAAACCTTCCATAGTTTCCCCAAAGATCCCGTACTTCACCGTGAATAGATTCACACAATCAGAAGAGATCGCCTTTTCAGTTTAAGATGTATGTCACTGTGCTAGCTAAGGCTAGCCATATTAATATTACCCAGCCAGCCAGATGAATGATAGCAGTGAGGCAGCAAGCTAACGGTAAAGCTAAACTTGGTTCTCCAGCTACGACCTGATTAACCCTGAACTGGTTATTTTCTCGGTTTAACTTCAAAACGAGTGACATTAGTCAAGCCATAGCTCTTTATAGTAGCCTGTTTAGCTAGCTAACCTAGCTAGTCAACATTCTAGTTAATATCCTAACCGTGGTAGCCTGGTCTAAAGCTCAGCTCGCTGGTGTCACTAAATCATCTTAAACACATTCAGCCTGTAACAGTTTTAGTTGAGTTTTCCTTTACATTTTTATTTATTTTGTCCTTTTATTTATTTAATTTTCTGTTTTACCTTTTTATTTATTTTATTCCATACTTTTCGCCTTTTACCTTTTTATTTCATTTATTTCTTCCTTTTATTTATTCTGTCTTCTGTTTTACTGTTTATTTTATTTCCATAATTTACTTTTTTATATAAACTTGGTGTTTTAACCCTCTTTCTTTGTGCTTATATTTTATTATTCTAATTATTAATCTCTATTTTATTGCGTTACATTTTAGCCTGTCCACTTATCAGTTTATTCTGAATTATTTTATTTCTTCTTAATTAAATCCTCATTGCTTGTTTTTTGCTCTTACCATTTAATTTGTATTCTGTTTATAAAGTTCCTTATTTTAGCTTGCCTGCTTAAATATTTGGTTTTAATTTCATTGTTTTTTCTGTCACTTTAAGTTAAGAAGCGTGGTTTTGACAGGGGGGGGGGGGTTGGGGGGCGCCGATAATATGTTTGCATCCACCTCAGAAAGTATGTAGTTGCACCCCTGATTGTAAGCATATGTCAATGACGTCAAAAATTTCAGACATATAGGAAATAACCTTTCAGACAATCCAAGCCTGCGTACTCAAGTACTGTGGAACAGGTTAGAAGTAATTTTGCACCTTTGGCACACAGACAGTATCTGAAGTTTGTTCATCAGCACAAACACTTTCAACGTATGCAGTCAGGACAACTAAAGAACAGATTTTGTTTGGACTGGCCAAACCTGCCTCCCAGTTTGTGTGCAATGAAGCATGAATATCAGCTAGCAGTACATTGTCCAGATATTTTCAGTGGATAAGTTACAGTAGTTCCGAGCACAGTGTGACATCTAAAAGTATGAGATAAGGTCCAAGATCAGGTCTCTTTAGAATCATATTTTGCCCCACAACCAACAGTTTTATGGATAGGGCAGCTCAGTATAAGAATAGTGCTCTTATTCCAAGACACTTGACTTCACCTAATATAAGAAGAATAATATCATCAACATATAAGAAGAGAACCTATCACAGATGGATCATATAGATGTGTTAATTAGAGTTCCTATGTTAATTTAATCCAAAGAATTATATAAAAAAATTTTATTTCATGTCATAAATAAGTATATATAGTCCAAATGATTTAATCCAAACCATTGTGTAATAAAAAGTGAGTTGTATTATGTTTTTCACCAACACTCGCCATCGTAATAAGTAGCATTAGAAATGCGTGTTGTTTTGATATTCTAGGCATGCATCTGTCTTCCTGCAACAAGGCCCCCATCGGATTGGCCATGTGTATAAGAAAGCCATGTACAGGCAGTACACTGACAAGTCTTACACCCAGGAGATCCCAAAACCTGCCTGGCTAGCCTACCTTGGGCCTCTGATAAGGGCTGAGGTTGGAGATGTCATAGTGATCCACCTGAAAAACTTTGCATCTAGAAGATATTCAATGCACCCACATGGAGTCTTCTATGACAAAAACTCAGAGGGTAAACCTTACATTGAATTCTCTCAGCTCAAAATACAGAAAAGGTATTGTTTATATTGGTGTGTGACCTTTTAATTCATGAGTATTACTAAACATCCACTCAGTAGTTTTTGACATACCTGTGTCTAAGATCATGAGAATAAACAGAATTTATCTGGTATAATGTCCATAGATGAGGAATTAGTGGGTAGCAGTGTACAGGTATTTATGTGTACAAATGTTCAAAGGAAAATGAAAGACAAGCTTTTGTCATGAGGCCTGATTCTTCAACAACATGATACCTCAGTTTGTTTAGACTCTTGGTTAGCCTTTTACTCTCCTAGTCAACAATGTTGTTTGACCCTTAAATAGAGTATGATCTCTTTCTGTACAGCAGGGTCCTGTTAGTGTCTGTTAGTCATTTTGACAGTGGGACACTGCAGTGATGCCAGACTGATAAAATGTCCACGTTCCAAACTGGCTACTCTTGTCTTGGGGTTTTGTAAAGCAGTTTAATTAAAAACAAGAAGAACATAAAATTACTTTGTATTTTATCATATGTAGGCACTGTGGTGGTTTCTCTAAGACTGTTGTTTGTTGTTTAGAGCATGAAAGCCAAGGACATTCTGTGATTTCTGAATTCTGGGATATCTGAATGTGCAAATAATAACTTTGGGACCAAGCAGATCTCTGAAACCACAGCAACTAAAACTATTAGCATGCGTTAGTGTGAATTAAAAGAATTCCAGCTTTGTTAAGTTGATTAGTGGTGTTAGACTAAGTATCAGAGGCAGATGAAGGCTGGCATTACAATCAGCACTGGACACTTACTGTAAGAAACCCAACAGGCTCACATTAGAGTGCTTTAGGTGTCATTTAGTGAATGCCAAAACCAACCAACAAAACACAGTAGCAGTGTTTTACAGGCTGCAGGATTAGTATTATCATTTTAAAATACTGTTTGCATTAAAATGATACTGTGACGTCACTGCAAAACAAAACCTTGTATCTTAGAAGAAACTTTGAATGCAAGTTTATAGAACAATGTAATTTTTTTCAAGGTAATTTTAAAAATATTTCTGAAGAGCAAAATTTTAAAAAAATCATGAAATTTTAACACAATGTAAATTAAAATAAAAAAATAACAAAAATAGAGATACAAGGTCTTTTACAACAGCAAGAGTATGTATGAATAACAATTAAACTACAATGACAACATCTGTAGGTGTTAAATTTGTTAATAAATACAATACCAGATTGATTTAATTTTTCAGAATTTTTCATCACCATGTTTCAACCATTTAACATTGCTGCCTAGTTTTCACACATACCCTGTATAGACTGGTAAACAAGCCTTTTTGATCACCCCACTAAACGTTGTAACAGTAATAAAGACTCAGTCAATCAGTGTTGACCTGTTTAATATTATTGACTGCATTCATATGTATTGTGAACATGCGCTGGGTTTGATCTTCTGTTCCGTGTATTAGGGGCGTTATATCCAGATGGAACCTCTGGAGAGCAGAAGCAGGATGATGGTATTCCACCAGGTGAAACACATACCTTTAATTGGATGGTGAAGCCAGAATACGCACCCACTCAGGGGGATGCCAACTGCTTAACTTGGGCTTACCACTCACATGTGGTTGCCTCCAGAGACATCTCTGCTGGACTCATAGGAGCTCTGCTGACTTGCAAGAAAGGTATGACAGACAGCCAACAATAGACAGTGACTTGCAGTACTGATGTACTTCATGTTCTTTATAGCATACTGTTATACTGTTATAGCAGCCATCTTCAAGACTAAATGTACCTTGTACCTTTGTCCATTTTTATAGATAATAGATAAAAGTGGGTGACAATTTAGATGTGCAATTACACACTAAAGTGGTATAAGCTTCTGTTATTTGTTAGCTGTATTTGCCCCTATGGCTCCAGGGTGACAATAAAAAGCTTTGGTCAACAAGCATGTCTTGGGTGAACGACTGTATATCAGGTAAGGTGAAAGAGTAAGATTTTTAGAAGAATTATTACTTTAAAAACACTTCAAGAATACTCGTAAAAAACTCGTATCACCAAAATGCTAACGTTCCAGGAGAAGGAAAAACATATTTTACAGTTAATGTAGGCCAATAAAACCAGACTTTTTTCCAAGTAATTTAGGCCCATCATGAAATTTACCCACAATGTAAAGGGAAACAGGCACTTTCAAAAACGACAAAAATGGAGATAATGAACACCACACATACCTTAGCTGATCAAATATATCTGGAGTAATAGAAAAATTGTGTAAATCACTAACATCAATAACTGTAGCATCCTCTGTGTTGTCTGGCCCTCCACTCTGAATCCCATAATCTGTTTCCCATAGGAACTCTGCGGAATGTAACTGGACCAGGGAGCAACTACACACAGGTGCAGAGGACAGATGTGGACCAGGACATCCTCCTTATGTTTAGTGTGGTGGATGAGA
This sequence comes from Pygocentrus nattereri, assembly GCF_015220715.1. Classification (NCBI taxonomy): domain Eukaryota; kingdom Metazoa; phylum Chordata; class Actinopteri; order Characiformes; family Serrasalmidae; genus Pygocentrus; species Pygocentrus nattereri. The sequence goes on along the minus strand of NC_051214.1, from coordinate 30,793,884 downwards.
ACCTCAGCTGGTACCTACAGGAGAATATCCAGACCTTCTGTTCTGATCCTGCCGGTGTGGACATCAACGATCCAGACTTCCAGCTTTCTAACAAGAAGAACAGTAGGTGTTCCCCTGCATCCGAGATGTTTTTCTAAACATCTTCAGTGGACATTTTCAATCTCTCAAGAACGCAAAAAAATTCTTGTTGTTAGTCAGAGTAATGTAAACACCCACCACAGATAAAGTCTGATTGGAATGCCCTAATATCTAATATTTTCCTTCATGTTGTCTTAAAGCTATTAATGGGTATATGTATGGCAACCTCCCTGGGATTGAGTTGTGCCAAAACCGAACAGTGTCTTGGCATCTCTTCGGCATGGGCAATGAGGTGGACATCCATTCCGCGTATTTCCACGGGCACACACTACTGATGCGTGGACACCGTGTAGATGCCGTAAGCCTATTTCCGGCAACCTTCCTCACTGCAGAAATGACTCCCTTGACCACAGGAATATGGCTGCTCAACTGCCAGGTCAACGCTCACATACAAGGTAGATTTCAGAACATTTGATAGCAGAAAAACGTGTTTAAACATTGTTTGATATAATCTGAGAAATTAAAGAATCTGATCAGACAGGAAGAGCATGCATTTCCCCTAAATGATTTTGATTTGTTCTACTTTCATAATAATGGTATGCAGATGGTATGCAGGCACTGTTCCACGTTTCAACCTGTGGAATGCAGGAAGACACCTTGGCTTCCCTGAGTGGGACAGAGAGGAAGTACTTCATTGCTGCTGAACTGGTTCAGTGGAATTATGCCCCGTCAGGAAAAGACACTCTGACAAATGTTTCACTGACTGAAAGCCAAAGGTACTGAGGCTCATGATTATGCTACATTATTATGCTATTGTGATAATCTTTTTGTCATTGCAGATAGTCCCTGTCTACTCACTTTCATGATTTTCTTCTAACTATTAACTACAGTTTTTGTGGTGTTTTTACTATGAACTGTCAGAAAAAGATGCTGTTGGTCTTCTCCTCTGAGAGATTTTTGAAAATAGTTATTCTGCTATTTTCTTCTGTTCGATTTAAGTTGGGTGCAGATGATAAATCTGCCAAAGTACTAATCAGAGTCAGCAATATGTATACGTCACCTACTCACATTCCTCCCACACTGCTTTGAGTCACAGGCCAAACTCCCAGCAAGTAGATTAATCAAGTCTTTCTGAATTTGTTAATGCTGATATTATGGAAGGTTAATTACATGGTTATTTGTAGCATAGCAAGTGGCCTGCTTGTGTTAGCCACTTGTTGCAGGATTCTACTATAAGCAATTAACTTTATTTATGAAATTGCAATAGACAGTTACATGTAGAAATAAAATGCTATTCAGTTGGCTTTTCACCTAACATATAAAAATAAGATAAAAGCTTGGATTCTCCAACATTTTCTGTTAAATGAGATCTCTAAAATGGCCATTAGACATCATGTTGTCCATTTCAGCATTTAGAGAGCAGTTGTGTGGAGAACATGTAGTGAGGATAATTGCCACTCAGTAGTATTTTTCAGGTTTATCAAACACTAGAGGGCGCTATCAAGTAAGTCCAGAATGAATGGGTTAATGTCGCGCTTCCCTCCGGCTCCCAAGCTGAAGAAGACTTAATTTCTCATAATGCTACAATCTCTATCATGACTCCAGACCAGAGTCACTTACCCCACTCTGAACCTGCTGATTATTGAGTGTTTTCACCTGTGTCTTTGCCTATATTTTCTCACCCTGATGTTTAATTCTTTGCCAAGTTTAGAATAGCCCATTAGCATTACTCAGCGTTCCTTGAGCATATTATTTTCACGTTTGCTTCTCTTTTTGGTCCGGTCCTGACAGTTAATATGGAGCAGTTGAGCAAAATCATTGTTTGTAAATGCTTAAACATTTTATATATTGAAGAATGCCTTTATTTCCGGAGCATGCTTTTTAACACTTATTTTTGAGAGCTTTTTAACTTTTTAAACACGCCTCATGTACGTTCATGACGTCAGTAAGCACGAACTGCTTCATTCTGCCAATCCTCTAATCAGCTCTGGCATTTTACAGTCATGTTTTTGATGAAATGGAAAAACAGGAAGTGGCTGGGCTCTCTTTAAACCAGCCCTGGTCTACTGGAGCCGATTGTTTGTGTTGCCTGTAAAGAACAACTGTCAATCATTTTGCATTCTGACACACCCACACAGTTATGAACTGGCAGCAGCTTGAAATTTTTTAAGCCTTTATCTGCTATTTTGTTAATTTACATGTATTTCTTGAACAAAGCCCTAATAAATGTATTTTCCACAGCTTATCTTTACCATTAAAAAATAAAGCATTTAAAACCATTTTGACAAGGGCTTTAAAAATAGTTTTGTCTTTAAAATGTCTTGTACTCTGCACTCTAATCTTTAGCCCCTCAGAGGTGTATTTTGGGAAGGATGGTGGTCGTCTTGGTGAGGAATATGTGAAGGTGATATTCAGAGCTTACACTGATCACACTTTTACTAACAAGACGGAGCAAACCAGCACAGACACCCACCTCGGCATTCTAGGTAGATACCAATTTCTTCACTTTCTTAATTTGATTACTGAATTTATTCAATACGTATGTTAGTAACAGGAGATCAAACCACTAGCAGAGCTGTTCAGGCAGTTGGTACAAAATCCTGGGAAGGATTTTTACTTTCTGGACTTGAATTTTCCACCTCTGAACAACAATGTTCATATGAGGGGAAAGCAAGCAAGCAAGCAAGCAAAATTTATTTATATCGCGCTTTTTACAACAGGTGTTGTCACAAAGCAGCTTTACAGAACAATCAGTATTACAGAGAGAAGAGAAAAGAAGAAAGAAAATCCGGGTCCGAGCCCCCATGAGCAAGCCAGCGGCGACGGTGGCAAGGAAAAACTCCCTAAAAGAGGAAGAAACCTTGAGAGGAACCAAGACTCAGAAGGGGAACCCATCCTCCTATGGTCGACACCGGATAGCAAACATTATTAGTATGAAGTATTATAGTAAAGTGAGGACTGCACAGCGCTGTACAGCAAGAAGCTCAGTGGTGGTCAAACCGGTCCAGAAGGCTGGTGAGCAGCGGCACCAATCAAGGCAGTAGAGGCAACAGCATCAGACGCACAGGATGGGCAGCTGATCAGCTCGGCAGAGAAAGGAAAGAAAAAAACAGAGTTAGTACTGTAAAGAGTGGCTGACCACAGATTACAGTAAAACAGAGCAGTGTAGACTCCAGCAGGTCTAGACCTGACAGGGAAGACTAGTCACCAAATGCTTGACTGTACAAATAAGTTTTTAGCCTAGACTTAAAGATTGAGGCTGTGTCTGATTCCCGAACATTAGCAGGAAGATTATTCCAGAGCCGGGGGGCTTTGTATGATGTAACTTTATTAATTCTAGGTACCAGTAGTAAGCCAGCACCTTGTGATCTAAGTAGGCGTGATGGTTCATAGTGGGAGAGGAGCTCACTCAGGTACTGAGGGGTGAGCCCGTTTAGAGCTTTATATGTCAGTAATATAGTTTTATAATCAATGCGAAATTTAACTGGTAACCAGTGCAGGGTTGATAAAACTGGACTAATATGGCCAAACTTCCTAGTTCTTGTGAGGACTCTGGCTGCAGCATTCTGGACTAGCTGAAGCTTGTTAAGGCTTTTGCTGGGACATCCAGACAGCAGGGCATTACAATAATCTAGCCTTGAAGTGATAAATGCATGAACTAGCTTTTCTGCATCCTGTAGAGATAATGCATTTCTTAATTTAGCAATATTGTGGAGATTCAGGAAGGCTGTTCTAGTGATATTAGTTATATGTGTGTCGAAGGACAGATCAGCGTCTATCATGACACCAAGATTTTTAACAGATAAGCTTGATGAAACTGAGAGATTGTTAAGTGTTAGTGTTGAGTTAGACAGTCTGTTTCTGGCTAATTTTGAACCAAGAAGCAGGACCTCTGTTTTATCTGAGTTAAGTAGTAGAAAATTATTTGACATCCAATCTTTTATGTCTTTTATACAGTCCTCAATCTTGCCAAGTTTAATTTTATCATCCGGTTTGCTTGATATATATAACTGGGTGTCATCGGCATAACAGTGGAAATTTATGCCGTGTTTACTGATAATGGTGCCTAGTGGTAGCATATATATTGTAAATAATATAGGTCCTAAAACAGAGCCTTGTGGAACACCATACATTACTTTTGCATGAACAGATGATTCACCCTTTACATTAACAAACTGATATCGATCGGTGAGGTAGGACCTGAACCAGGAAAGAGCTGTTCCTGTTACCCCTACAAGGTTTTCTAGTCTATCTAGTAGGATAGAGTGGTCTATTGTGTCAAATGCTGCACTAAGGTCAAGGAGGACTAACAACGACACATTTCCTTGGTCCGTGAATAATAGAAGATCATTTATAATTTTTACTAATGCTGTTTCTGTACTATGATGTGGCCTAAAACCAGACTGAAATTTTTCATGTAGATTATTCCTATGTAAATAAGGGCTTAATTGTTTTGCTACCACTTTTTCCAGGATCTTAGATATAAAGGGGAGATTTGAGATAGGTCTATAATTTGATAGTTCACAGGGATCGAGGTTAGCTTTCTTAATCAGCGGTCTAATTACTGCAAGTTTAAAAGTTTTTGGGATATATCCAAGGCTAAGAGAGGGGTTTATTATTGACAGAATAGGCTTAGTTATTTCTGGTAAGATTTCCTTGAGTAGACCTGTAGGAATTGGGTCCAGAATACAGGTCGATGGTTTTGCAGAAGAGACTATTTTGACTAGTTCATTTTCTTGGAGTAATGTAAACGATTCCAGCCTATCTGGAGTGACTCTAATATTCTCAGGGTCTAGACTGGAATTATAAGCCAGCAGGTTTGTGGAGTTTAACTGTGTGTTCAGAATTTTCTGTCTAATTTTTTCGATTTTATCACTAAAGAAATTCATAAACTCATTGCTGCTATAGGCTGATGGCATCTGGGGTTCAGTTCAGAGTTTATCAGTAACCAGAGATACTGATAAACTGTTAACTAGTTATTCATAAATATTTTTTGTTATTGCTATTAAGAACAGTGATGTGCATTTCTAAGTAAAACCTAAAATGTTTTACCAATACATACAGTACTGTGCAAAAGATAGAGACCACCTCTCATTTAATTTACAGTCGAGTCAGCCATTAGTACAATTTTTTAGGATGTTTCTTTTCTAAGGATTAGATATAAGACAATCCTCTTGCTTAAGGAAAGGTAAAGTCAAAAGAAAATAAGTGTAAAAAACTCAAAAAAGGAGTTTCTAAAACTAGAGTTAAAAAAAACTAACTTTTTTTCACTGTCCTTAATACTTCTTGTGATTGGAAATTAAGTAAATGAATGGTTGTCTCTGACTTTTGAAGAATGCTGTATGTCTTAACATACTTTTTACAAAGTGTCCTGTAGATTAAAAAAACACAAGTAAGACGCACCTGTTTGGTTTTGTTCTCCTTTAGGTCCTGTTCTACGTGCAGAGGTTGGGGATGTTTTGCAGGTCACGTTTCTGAACAAGGCTGACAGAAATTACAGTATCCAGCCCCACGGCCTCCAATACATGAAAACATCTGAGGGAGCCCAGTATGAAGATGGTGAGAGGGCAATGATTCAAAACCAACATAGACAGGAACGGCTAATTCCACCACCCAGTTACATTTCAGGGTGGTAATTCGATTATTAACTTGCTTATATCAGTGTTTCCCAGCTCTGGTCCTGGAGTACTCCTGCCCTGCATGCATATGATTCAGAGAATCAGCTATTTAACCAGCCATCTATAAATCTGTAGAAGTAGAATCACTTTTGTTAAATGGAAAAAGTGTAAAAAAGTAAAGGTACTTTAAGTTATTGTAGATCCTATTTTATATTATTTTGATGATTAAGGATGCCTTGGTTCAGACAACTATATTAGTAAGTAATGTTATAAAAATAATATTGTTGAACATCTATAATAACTCTCAATAATTTTACTTTTGATACTTAAGTACATTCACAAGCAAGCACTTTCACTAAAAGTAGAATATAGATACCTGTACTTTTTCAAGTAGAAATGTAGATAGGATATTTTAACAAGAAGGCCTCTACTTACTGAAATCCAGAAGTATTGTACTTTGCCCACCCCGATAGACAAACCCTAAAATGCACAGGACAGAGACACTCAGGGTTAGGAAGCGCTGACTTATATACACTTCAATGCCAACAGTATTCACTCACTCATCCAAATCATTGAATTCAGGTGTTCCAATCACTTCCATGGCCACAGGTGTATAACACCAAGCCCCTAGGTTTGCAGACTGCTTTTACAAACATTTGTGAAAGAATGGGTCGCTCATGATACACTGTCACATGTGCAACAAGTCCAGTTGTGAAATTTCCTCAGATTAGCTCAAGAACAGCATAGAGAGCTTCATGGAATGGGTTTTCATAGCCGAGCAGCTGCGTCCAAGCCTTATGTCACCAAGTGCAATGGAAAGTGTCGAATACAGTGGTGTAAAGTGCTGCCACTGGACTCTAGAGTAGTGGAGACGTGTTCTCTGGAGTGACAAATCATGCGTCTGCACCTGGCAATCCGATGGACGAGTCTGGGTTTGGTGGTTGCCAGGAGAACGGTACTTATCTGACTGCATTGTGCCAAGTGTAAAGTTTGGTGGAGAGGGGATTATGGTATGGGGTTGTTTCTCAGGAGTTGGGATTGGCCCCTTAGTTCCAGTGAAAGTAACTAAGCAGACCAAGGGATTCTGGACAATTTCATGCTCCCAACTTTGTGGGAACAGTTTGGGTACGGCCCCCTCCAGTTTCAGCATGACTATGCACCACTGCACAAAGCAAGGTCCATAAAGACATGGATGTGTGAGTTTGGTGTGGAAGAACTTGACTGGCCTGCACAGAGTCCTGACCTCAACCCGATAGATCACCTTTGGTATGAATTAGAGTGGAGACTGCAAGCCAGGCCTTCTCGTCCACTGTCAGTTTCTGACCTCACAAATGTGCTTCTGGAAGAATGGTCAAAAACACACTCCTAAACCTTGTGGAAAGCCTTCACAGAAGAGTTCAAGCTGTTGTAATTGCAAAGGGTGGGCTGACATCATATTAAATCCTATGGATTAAGAATGGGATGTCACTCAAGTTCATATGCGTGTGAATACTGAAATAATGAAAAAATAGTGTAACTGTAAACTAGCCAGGCTAATAGAACAGAAGTGCACACACTTACTATAGAAAGAATCTGATCTAAATTCATGTATAAAGCTTAACCACTGTATTCACTAGAGTTGGGCAATATGACAATATTTATCATCATGATAAATTACGCAAGAATATGTCACAATATTGTAGATATCATCTGTACTTGAAAAGAATCACTTCCCAACTGCATATTTGTTTAAAAAGAGAACATAAATAGTCCTATTTAATTCGATTTACTGCAGCACAGTCTGTGAAATGTTGACTGCAAGTATTTGGATTGATAGTTTTTGACAGTATTTTTAAGATGTGTCTCCAATTTGTCTGTTTTCACTTGTCATGAAAAACCATGACACATTGTGTAAAACTTCCTACCCACCTACCCATAGTTGCCTTTCCTTCATTGAGTTAAATATCTTATTAATTATTTTGGGTCTCAGGCACAGTGAAAAATGGATCTCATGTGCAGCCAAGAGACACTTTCACCTACAGGTGGCAGGTGAGAGAGGGGCCTTCTGACAGTGACCCGCCTTGCATCTCCTATCTGTACTTTTCCTCCAGCGACCCCGTCAGAGACACTAACTCAGGCCTCATCGGCCCTCTGCTGGTGTGTAAGAGAGGTGCGCTGAGCTCCAATAACACAGAGGTATTATTTCTAACTGGTGTGTATTTGTGTACATAATAATAACTGCTGTAAACTGCTGTGTGCATTTTGTACACTTACATAGCATGATTTTTTTGCTTCATGAGAAGTTATTTACCTCAAATAGCTAGCTGATGGATTTTAACCTTTAATTCTTAATTATTGTTTTATTTTCTTAGATTGATGTAGACAACGAGTTCTTCCTACTCTTCTCTATTTTGGATGAAAACTTGAGCTGGTATCTGGATAAGAATATCCAGATATATGGGACAAATGAATCAAACCCACAGGATGATGCCTTTGTGGAGAGCAATAAGATGCATGGTAAGATGTTCCCTTGTTCTTATTAGGTTTACTATACTTTTTAAGTAACTACAATAAAATGCTTTGTCTGCTGCATAAAAATCATGTAATACACCATGCAACACCAATGTATGTTTGTGCATGTGTGCGCACCTGTAGCTGTGAACGGCTACATGTATGGAAACCTGCCAGGTCTGGATGTGTGTGAGAGCTCCCGGGTCAGATGGCATCTTCTGGGGCTTGGCACGGAGGTGGATGTGCATGGCGTTCACTTCCAAGGAAACACTTTTCTCAAAGAAGGCACCACCCGTGACACGGTCACACTCTTCCCGCACACCAGTCTGAGCGTTCTCATGCAGCCAGATACAGTCGGTCAGTCACATTGTTTCTTAACACAGCCAATGAGCTTTTGCCTTTGGTCATAATTATGGGCAGGCCAACCATGAAAAGTCACTGTTTAAACAACTTTAACATGAACTAAGCTAGCTGTACTGTTCCCTAAGACATCAATATCATGGTAGAAGTGACAGCTAGTTATCAAGGAAAGTAGCTAAGCTAACTACAGTCATTAGCTAGAAGAACAAACATCTTATTAAGTTAGTTACTTTACCTGACTGAAAAATGTGATGGTGATTTTAAACCATGTCCGTAGTGTAAGTGCCAATTTTAATGGTATTTGAAATGTGTGTTACCTCTAGGCGCCTGTAGGTGGCAGTAGCGATTGAGATTTGGTTAATTACTGTTTTGTTTGAGGATTATGTCAATAGGCACGTTCAGGAGACAAGACATGCAGTTCGAGGTGACGGAGCCTCACCTTTTCTGACCGCAGTTTTAGGATTTAGGAATTAGAAACATGAATATAAATACCTAGTTTTCAGTTTATAAGCATTTTTAATCGTTTTGTTCAGATTTCTTGTCTTTAATTTTTGAAGAAATAAAGCTTTCCTGTGGAAATCTAAAACGCGAGTTGGAATGTGACTCAAAACTGCATGTGTGGATCTTCAAAAAGTCAGAAAAGAGCTCCTAATGGATGAAGAAACCCCGTGGATGTCCTGAAGAGTGGATTCAGTCATCTATGTGCAAGTATTGACCACAAGTTTGGATTTTTGTCGAAGGAACAAGTAAGAAATGTGTCTGGCTTTGCTAATGGAGTTAGCCAATGACTCAGCTAAATTGTCAATACTGCTGTCTGCTAATGCTAGTTCTGAGGAATATGGAAACTTCCCTTATGGAAAATGACTACATATGACGATTATTGGGATTGTGTTTGTGGAAAAGAGGAATATCTGAGGATTTAATATGTATGAACAAAGTGATGCTGTTGTTCGTCCTAAGAGGACGTTAAAGCTAACTGCTAAAGGCATTGAACAAAAGCTTAGCATGACATTGGCAAATAGAAAATCCAAGTTTGCACACCTCTGTCGAATAATGAAGGATATTGATGTCCTAATGGAAGATGAAAATAATGCTCAAACAGTTTCCCGGAAATTGTCAACAGAGTTTACAGAAGTGAACATGGAATTTTGCAGTCTGAATGAAACGGTAAAAGAATATATGTCTGAAGAGGATATGATTAAAGACCAGAAAACCTGGTATGAATCTATGACCAAACATCTTAATGGGTTTGTGAAGGATGTTGAGAGATGGTTAAAAAGAGCTGCTGAGCAAGCTAAAGAAGCAAGACAGTATGATTCTGAAGTAAGCCCTGCAGATAGTGCTTCAATGGTCAGTTTATCACACAAGTTGGGTAAATCTCCTCAAAGCAGAGCAGCTTCAGTTGTGTCTTCAATTGCCTCATCCACAAAGCTTAAGTACGAGGCTGAAAGAGCAGCTTTGATTGCACAGGCTACTGCATTGAAACGAAAACAAGAAATTGACAGAGAAGTGGCCCAGTTGCAAGCAAAGAAAGAGGAGCTAGAATTGCAAACAGCTATTGATGCAGCAAATGCTAAAATTGAGGTGCTTGGTTTACATGAGTCTGATGTGCAAGAGCAAGAACAGGGGAGGCCTCGTGTGGTGAGGAATTTGCATGCTGAAGCGGCATTCTCTGATGATTATGAGAAGGGTGAGGAAGATGATGTGGCTTTTCTTCTACAGCGACCAACAAGGCATTCTCCTCAGCCAAGGTCACATTGCGGTGTGACTAGAAGGCAAAACGCACACAGTAATGTTGTATCTCCCCCACGCTCACATGCTGACAGTGGTTCTCATGTTGGTGGAAGACTACGTGATATACAGATTAGGGACCTGCTTGGTGTTATGAAACATCAGAATGATATCACTGAACTGCTTGTGAAACAGCAAAGGTTGTCATCCTTACCATCAGTGGACATTCCTGTTTTTAGTGGAGACCCAACTGAATACAGATTTTTTACTAAAGCTTTTGAGCATGGAATTGAAGACAGAACCTCCAGTAGTAAAGATCGTTTATTCTTTCTGGAGCAGTACACAAGCGGTCAACCCAAAGTGCTGGTACGAAGTTGTCAGCACATACATCCTGACTTAGGGTACAAAGAGGCTTAAAAGCTATTGCACCAGCATTATGGTAACGAATACACCATTGCTGTGGCATATGTGGAGAAGGCATTAAAGTGGCCTGTCTTAAAATCAGAAGACGGAGCATCTTTGACTGAATTGGCTGTTTTTCTTACAAGCTGCCTGAATACAGTGGAAGGAATGGAGTTTAAAGAAGAAATGGACAGTCCAACTAACATACGTGCAATAATAGCAAAACTCCCTTTCAGGCTGAGAGAAAGATGGAGGGGATTCGCGTGTGACATGCAGGAAAGGACTGGTGTCAGAGCCAGGTTTGAAAATTTGGTGTACTTTGTGGAGAGACAGGCAAGAATAGCTACTGATCCATTATTTGGCAACATCCAAGAGCCTGTGAGTTCAAAAGACAAAGGTATAGCTAAACCTGGCCACCCACAAAGGTTCAAAGAAAAGAAAAGCACATTTGCCACAATTGCTGAACTCGTGACTGACACTAAACAGTCAATAAGCAAGGCAAAGGACTTGAGTTCCTCCAGTGATAAATGTCATTTCTGTCAAAAAGAACACAAGTTGGCATCTTGTAAGTCCATTGTGCAGAAACCTCACAAAGAGAGGCTGCAATTTCTGAAGTCCAAAGGCTTATGCTTTGGTTGCCTGTTACCTGGGCATATGAGCAAAGCTTGTGAGCAGAAAATAACATGTAAGAAGTGCTCATTGAAACATCCTACTATTCTGCACATAGCCAGCAAGCTTACTGGCCAAGCCGAGAATAACAAGACAGTGACTGACAGCAGTCCACCATCATTGGATAAGGAAACATGTGGTTGCACCGGGGCCGGAGATGCAAAATGCGCCCTTGCTGTGGTCCCAGTGAAAGTTAAGTCTGAGAAAGGAACACATGTTGTGCAGACCTACGCATTTTTAGATTCAGGTAGTTCAGCTTGTTTCTGTTCTGAAGACCTGATGCGTGATCTCAATGTGACTGGAAGAAAGACCAACATCTTACTTCGCACTATGGGACAAGAAAGACCTGTTAGCACGCATGCTGTCACAGGACTGGAGATTTGTGGGTTGGAAGGTGATTCCTATGTGCCACTTCCTCAGGTGTATTCACAAAAGGAGATTCCTGTCAAGGACGACTGCATTCCTAGACAAGAAGATGTGGATAAATGGCCACACCTGAAGGAAATTCATGTCAGGAAGATTGAGGCTGGCATAGGATTATTAATAGGAACCAATGTGCCGAAGGCTTTGGAGCCATGGAAAGTTGTGAATAGTGCAGGTAATGGGCCTTATGCTATCAGAACTGTCCTTGGGTGGGTTGTGAATGGTCCTCTGCAGAAGAAGGACGAGGAATGGCCAGAAGTATCAGTGAACAGAATTTCCGTGGCGTGTCTTGATGATCTCATACATCATCAAATGAAGCTTGACTTTCCTGAAGCTCAGCAAGCAGAGAAAATGGAAATGTCTGTAGAAGACAAACGATTCATGGATTCTGTGTCTAAGTCAGTACAGTTGATCGATGGACACTTTAGCATTGGTCTTCCCCTGAAAGCAGTGGATGCCAAGTTTCCGAACAACCGTGTGATAGCTGTGCAAAGGGCAGAACACCTGCGAAGGAAATTCATGAGAAATGAGCAGTTCTGTCAGGATTATGTCAAGTTCATGAGTGACATGCTTGAGAAGGGCTATGCAGAGAAAATTCCCGAAGATGAGGTCCACAACGACGAAGATGAAACAAGGACGTGGTACATCCCACATCACGGGGTCTACCACCCTACCAAGCATAAGATCAGGGTAGTCTTCGACTGTGCAGCCAAGTTCCAAGGAATTTCCCTGAACTCACAGCTACTTCAAGGGCCAGACCTAACCAACTCCTTGATTGGTGTCTTATTGAGGTTCAGGCAAGAACCAGTAGCCTTCATGTCAGATATAGAAGGCATGTTCCATCAGGTAGGGGTCCCTGCCAAAGATGTGAACCTTTTGAGATTTCTGTGGTGGCCACAGGGGGACCACAGACAAGAATTAGAGGAACATAGGATGGTTGTGCATTTATTTGGGGCTACCTCATCCCCAAGTTGTGCTAACTATGCACTCAAGCAGTGCGCTGAGCACTTCCAAGATCAGTTCAGTGCAGAGGCATCCAAAACAGTGATGCGACACTTCTATGTCGATGACTGCCTCCGGTCAGTTGGATCCGAGGATGAAGCAGTGGCACTGATACAGGAAGTAAGAGCTCTGTGTGCTTTGGGCGGATTTAGAGTGACCAAGTGGACCTCTAATAGTCGCAAAGTCCTGGCATCAGTTCCAGAAGAGGAGAGGGCCTCAGGGGTCCGAAATTTGGATTTGGACAAAGACTTACTTCCTCTAGAAAGGGCTCTAGGAGTCCAATGTTGCATTGAATCAGATGCCTTGAAGTTCAAAGTTACCATTAAGCGGAAAGTGCTCACAAGACGAGGTTTGTTGTCCATGGTTAGTTCCATCTACGACCCTCTGGGGATTCTCTCTCCCATAATCCTCCCAGTGAAAGGTATACTGCAGGAATTGAGTATGAGAAAACATGGATGGGATGATGATATGCCAGAACCCCTAGTGAAGCAGTGGGAACAATGGATAACTCACCTGCACAAGTTGTCAGAACTGGAAGTGAGGCGATGCGTTAAGACGCATGACTTTGGAGCAGTCACAGAAGCAAGACTGCATCATTTCACCGATGCTAGTGAGCGAGGTTATGGCACTTGTACTTACCTGGTCTTGAAAAATGAGAAGTATGAAGAACAGTGTTCTTTCATAATGGGAAAGGCAAGAGTTGCGCCTCTAAAACCAGTCACGATACCTAGGCTGGAGCTCACTGCAGCGACAGTAGCTGCAAAGATGGACAACATGATACGGGCCGAGCTAGATATTGACTTGGAGGAATCGGTATTCTGGACTGATAGTACCACAGTTCTTAGGTACATCCAGAATGAATCAGCAAGGTTTCGTACGTTTGTTGCCAACCGGATTACATCAATCAGAGAACAGTCCAAGGTAAGCCAATGGAGATATGTGGAATCCTTCAACAATCCAGCGGACCACGCTTCCAGGGGTTGCACAGTGGAAGCATTCCTGAAGGCCAATATCTGGTTATCGGGGCCGGAATTCCTGCTGCGGCCTGAGGATGCATGGCCTATCTCTCCAGACAGTTTCAATCAGTCTCTGGTGAAAGATCCTGAAGTGAAGGAAGCTGCGTTATTCACTGTGGTCACTGAGAATGCAGAGGATGTAGTCCTAAAGTTCATTGAGCATTATTCAGATTGGCATCGTCTGAAGCGAGCGGTTGCGTGGATGATCAAGCTTAAGAATACCATGAAGCTTCTAAGTCAAAAACGAAAGGAATTTGCATCAAGTGATGGTCTGGGAAAGGATAAGAAGAATGTGCAAAGAAGGATGGCTGAATTGACGGCTTCTTTGTGTGTTGGTTGTCCGTCCTTGGATGACATCGTAGATGCTGAGTCAGAGATTGTACGAATTAGCCAACGACGTGCATTCTCTAAAGAGATAGCTACATTGAAAAAAAGGAAAATGGTCTCAAAAAGCAGCCCCCTCTACAGGTTGTCACCTGTCCTGCAGGACAACATTGTGAGAGTGGGTGGCAGACTGAATAGAGCCAGTATGCCTGAAGAGTCAAAGTACCCGGCTATCTTGTCAAGGGGTATGCACATTACATCGCTTATCCTAAGAGCAGTCCATAAAGACGTTGGACACAGTGGTCACAATTACGTGCTGTCGAAACTGAGGGAAAGGTATTGGTTACCTAGGCCTCATGCTGTCATTAGGAACATGCTGTCTCAGTGCGTCATCTGTAGACGCCAGCACGGAACTGCAAGCAGTCAGATTATGGCTGACCTTCCAAAAGACGGAGTCTTACCCGATGAGCCGCCGTTTACTAATGTCGGTGTCGATTATTTTGGCCCATTTGAAATCAAGAGAGGCCGTACCATTTTGAAGAGATATGGAGTGCTTTTTACGTGTCTTGCAGTAAGAGCAGTTCATCTCGAGGTTGCAAGTTCGCTTGATACGGACTCCTGTATTCATGCCCTACGAAGATTTGTTGCTAGAAGGGGTCAAGTCAAAGTGATCAGATCGGACAACGGCACAAACTTCATCGGTGCAGAACGTGAGCTGCGACAGGCAGTACAGGAGTTAAATAAGGAACAGATTGAAGCTGAAATGGCACAAAGGAACATTAAGTGGATCTTTAACCCCCCAACAGCATCCCACCATGGCGGGGTGTGGGAACGCCAGATAAGATCAGTGCGGAAGATTCTGAATTCTGTCATGAAGCAGCAGACTTTGGATGAGGAGGGTCTGCAAACACTTGTGTGCGAGGTTGAGGCCGTCATCAATAGTCGCCCTCTCACGAAAGTGTCGGATGATCCTAACGACTTGGAGGCAATTACCCCGAACCATCTTCTCTTGATGAAGGCTAAACCTGTAATACCTCCAGGTATTTTCAATGCCAAGGATATCTACTCAAGACGCAGATGGCGCCAGGTTCAGTACATGGCAGTTATTTTGGAAACGCTGGACTAAGGAGTATTTGCCAGACCTGCAGCTAAGGCAAAAGTGGCTGCACCCGAGGCGTAATGTTGCAGTTGGTGACATTGTGCTGCTGATTGATGATTCTGCTCCCAGAAGCTCCTGGATCATGGGTCGAGTCATTGAGACCATCCAGGATAGTAAGGGGAGAGTTCGCCAGGTCCGACTGAAGACCAGCACGAATCTTCTCCTGAGACCGGTCACTAAGTTGTGTCTCTTACTTGAAGCGGATATGTAGCATATTGCTTGCTGTATGAGACAGTGGTAAAGACTGATCTCCAGCGGTGAGTCATGTGCTTGAACCTCTGACTCCATGTTTCAGTTTATGAAAACATATCGGACAATTGTACAATATTTGGTTGTTTTGAGCTGTTTAAGAGGTTGTTTACTGCTATCATGTCTTTAGGAATTATATAGTTTAGTGTTTATGGTAATTGTTTGTTTATTTACAAGACAATTAGGGGCCGGATATGTAAGTGCCAATTTTAATGGTATTTGAAATGTGTGTTACCTCTAGGCGCCTGTAGGTGGCAGTAGCGATTGAGATTTGGTTAATTACTGTTTTGTTTGAGGATTATGTCAATAGGCACGTTCAGGAGACAAGACATGCAGTTCGAGGTGACGGAGCCTCACCTTTTCTGACCGCAGTTTTAGGATTTAGGAAATAGAAACATGAATATAAATACCTAGTTTTCAGTTTATAAGCATTTTTAATCGTTTTGTTCAGATTTCTTGTCTTTAATTTTTGAAGAAATAAAGCTTTCCTGTGGAAATCTAAAACGCGAGTTGGAATGTGACTCAAAACTGCATGTGTGGATCTTCACGTAGTTTATGGCACATGGTCTAAAATCCTGCAATACTCCAAAACTATTGAAAAGACAATACTTTTGTCTACACTGAATTGACAATAAATAAATTACTCTGTAATTTTTTGATATTTTTCTTTAAAAGTATTTAAATTAATGATCTCATTTATTCTTTGTTCATATTTACTTGTCATGGATTTACTAAACTTGAGTGTAACGTGGAGCGAGGAGGCGGACACGTGCTGAGTAAAGCGAGATTTATTTTGTGCAAATCCAGGGTCGTAGCCGGAACAGTCCAGGTTCATATAGCCAACACGTAGCGATCGATGGGCAGCCATAACTCCAAGAACATACAACAGAGACAATACGTCAAATAAGCAGACATACAAACAATCAGCACATACAACAAAGTCCAGCAAACACAGGGCTTAAATACAAAACAAGAATAACGAGGGACAGGCGGAAAACAGATGGAACAAATCAGGGGCGGAGTTAAGAAAACAAGGGGGCAGGACTGTGAAAACCAAAACAAAGAAGCAAGTGGACAATAAAAAGTAAACAAAAAGCACATGGAGGAGAGGGAGGAGCCAATCGTGACACTGAGACTGACTACTTGAACAATGGATACATAGTCTAATCGATGCTCATGATCTCCGTGATGTAGTATTTAGATCTAGTAATTTTTTTTTTCATTTCTTCATTATTTTTCAACATTTAATCTAAAAAAGGCATTTGTCCATTAAAAAAGTAATTTTATGGATTTCAAGGTTTCTTTACAGACAATGGCTTAAATGTGTGCAGGCTTAAAAGTTACAGGGTTAAGTTTTTATAATAGAATTAGCAAATAACATGAGGATGTTATGGACACTCATGATTTACACAAAATTAGTTTTTAATATGAATTATTTACTTTCATGTTATAATTTGAGCAACATAGCTGTACTGTCAAAACAATCTTGCTAGTCAAAATCACAGTATCGTTAATATATCCCAGATATTTCATGGGGGTGAAAAGTGAGTTGAGGAAACGCTGTGGGACACTAAACTAAAATGTATTTCCATAATCTGAGCTGACTGACTCATGAACAAGGATGTTTGAGGCATGAGAGGTTAAAGCAATCAACGCATTAATGCACAAATATAAAAAAAAAAAGGATTTTAATGTTTTAATGATTATTTTTTCAATTTAGACTATAACTGTAGTTGGCTGAGAAAGACAAAAGACTGTTGAAGTGTTGTAGATAGGCTTTATTAAGGTTTTACATTATTTATCTGAAACATGCATACTTCTCTTTCTACCTCTACTTATTGCCTGTGTGTACTTACATATATATATATATATACTTTAAATGTAATATCAGTTGGACAAAAATGGCACCCCAATTATCGAATCACCCATCTATTAAATCACTGCCATGAGAACTCAAGGCCATGGTCAATGTGTTGCATGTGTGCAGGCCTGTTTGAGGTGAGTTGCCGAGTGAGTGAACATTACATGGGAGGGATGAAGCTACAGTATAGAGTGAGGAAGTGCAATGAGAGCTCGACTGCTACTCCTGCTGTGCCCACAGTGTACTACTTCATCTCAGCAGAGGAGGTGGAGTGGGATTACTCACCCACACGCACCTGGGAGCTTCAGAACTTCAACACCACAGAGGATGAAAGGTAAATATACACGCAGAGCAAAGCTCAAATAGGCAGATAGAGCACATTACAGAGCAAACAGTATATAAAGCAAGACTTTGGCCAAAATAAAGAAACTTAGCCATAACTACGTCTGTTTGACTCCTACAGAAGTGTTGCAGTAGCCTGTAGTGATTTCCCATGAATGAATCTTAAAGCTTGGAGTAAATTTTGAAAGACTAGTTGCTTTGGGGAGGGTATATATAAAAATGTAAACAGTTGAGAATTGACCATCATATCAGTCAATAAAGCAGCATAACACCTATAAATATATATATATATATATATATATATATATATATATATTTATAGGTGTTATGCTGCTTTATTGACTGATATGATGGTCAATTCTCAACTGTTACATTTTAGTCTCAAATAAACAGCAAGAACGCACTTAAATAAGGCACTAGGGATGGGGCACTCGTAAGTTGTTTCCCATAAATGACCTCTTATTTGTTTTTAGTTCTCCTCATATAGTTTACATATAAGTTTAGGTTTAGATAAAATATTTTCCCTAAGTATTAATGAATTAATCAGATTAATTAAGACTCTGTTGGCTGTCTGTGTGCGAGTTATTGTGACTGTGGAGCTGCTAGTGAGCAATGCAAGATGAAAGGAAAGGTGTGAGAACCACCTGTTGTGCAAACAAGTCATATCTCTGTACAAAGATGGCTGTGCCGAGACAAAATGGACAGCAACAAACTGCAGCTTTCTTTATATCAGAAATGTGTGCCTCAATAAAAAAACATTTAACCAGAATATTAACACTTTTATAAAGGTTTTATAAATGTTTGTTCACCTGTGAAAAAGAAAATCCGATTCACCTCTGGTTTTGTAAATCATACACATTCTATCAAAATATCTCAACAAAAGTACAGTTCAACAGAAAAACCTCCACTATAACAGAAATTTTATTTTATGGCTACTTTAAAAAGTGGTTAATCACGACATTATTTTGTGTTCAGACTCATCAGTTCTGCCTTTACTGTTGTGATATAGTTAAACACAGGGTGACTTACATTGGATACACAACAAATGCTTTTCATATTGTCTGAAGGTCATGTCATGGCCAAAAAACAAGAAGGCCTCACTGTCAGCATATTATCTGTGATAAAACTGCGAGTCATCGGTATCGATTTATCAGTTGTGGTCTACACAGAACACTGCAATGTCAAAATACATATTAAATGTAAGTGTAGATTTGGAATTTAACAGTTGAGTCAATGACTTTATGTTGATGTTTTTGTTATTGTTGAACTCTCTCTCTGAAGTTTTAAGTGATACTCTTCTTCTCAGTCCAGGCAGTATATTCGTGGGGACAGGTGAGAACAGGCTCGGCTCCAAGTACAAAAAAGTAGTTTACAGGGAGTACACTGATGCCACCTTTAAGATCAGGAAACAACGACAGACTGCAGAGAAACATTTGGAAATACTGGGTAGGGGTTTAAGTTTTAGTTATCGATACAATATGAATATCATTTTAAAACTAATCAGCTACTGAATGTATGTGTTTTGTTAGGCCCAATAATCAGAGCAGAGGTTGGAGAGGTTCTTCAAATCACATTCTGGAATAATGCCAGTCGACCATACTCCATACAGCCTCATGGACTGAAGACCTCTACAATACTTCCAGTGTTGCCTGGTGAGGAGCATCACCACCAGTCCTTTACAGTCACTGTAACAAAAGTGAAAATCTGTTTGCCTATGGCAGGCCTTAAAAATAGCCTGATACTGTTGAATATACTGTTGAATATTTTCACCGATGAACCAAAACATTATGAGCAGATGAAGTGAAAAAATTTCAATTATCTGTTAACAAAAGTGCATGTTAAGATTTGGGATATATTAACTAATAAGCAAACAGTCAGTTCTCGTAGTTGGATGCAGGAGAAATGGGCAAAAATGGGTACGCAAGTGACTTTGACAAGGGTCAAAATCTTTATGGTCAGACAACTGGATGGGAGCAGACAACTGGGAGTATCTACCAACAGTAGCCAGAGGAGGGACAGATTATGGACCAACAACAGGGTGTTCACTGCAAAAGGCCCAGTAATACAACAAAGAATATCCTATATGGAGCCGGTGGAGGACGTGTGAAGCTTCGAGCAATGTTCTGCTGGGTAACCCAGGTTCTGGGCAGTCATATGGATATAAGTTTGACAAGTGCCACCTAAACATTGTTGAAGACCACCCTTTTATGGAAATGATATTCGTTGATGGCAGTGTTTGTCTTCGTATGCTGCCAAAACAGATCAGGTTAATATTGTGCCTTTAAATATATAAGCAACTAAGAGTGGGTAAAGAATTTTAAATGAAAATATTTTAGCGGTTTAGGTTTAGTTATGTTTGTTAAAAATAACATGTACCCTTTGTCTGTAGGAAACGTGAGTAGTTACTTGTGGAGTGTTCCTGAGAGATCTGGCCCAGGCACCTCTGATCCAAACTGCATCACATTTGCCTACTACTCTGCTGTTGACTTCATAAAGGTGATCTCTCATAAAGTGTCAGACATACTCATTGCATTGCCTTTAAAGGAAAACACCATTGTTTCTTCATTTTAAATCTATCTGCTGCACCTGTAGCGTATGGTCAGTTAAAATGGACAATGATTTTGACACGTTTCCCACTACTTGGAGAGGAATAGAAAACCTGCTGACACAAACACACAGTAGAAACCATTGGAAATTCTTTTTAAAGGCACTCATGCTCCTTAGCAAACAGGGGAAAAAAGCTCATAGCTCCACCTCCCTGTCACCATCCCAGCTCCACAGCTTGGCTGCAGGGATAGAATGTGAGGCACAGTTTAGCAGCCTCACTGAGAAACAGGAAGCAAAGCCCTGAGATGGAGTTCGGGACTTGTTTGCCGTCTTCATGCTTCTTGTGTCTATCATCATTGTCCTGCCCTCATAGTTGACGTCCTTGTCCCATCACTCATGGCCTTCATCAGCATGCAAGGCTAGGGCACTGCCTTCCCACCCTGCCCGTGGGTTGGGTGAGTGGTACACACATCCTCTTGGTGACAGTCTTAATTTTCGGCAAATTTTAGTGCATGATTTCTATTCATTAGCTGAATTTAAACATACTGGGGAACAAAGCAAAACATATAAAGTGGCACATTTTATGCTTTATTTCTTCCCAATATGTTAAATTCAGCAAATAAACAGTAAGGGTGTAGTAAAATGTTCTCTGTAGAGGTTGTGCACTTATTTGTGCCTAAACTTCAAAATGATAGCCATCAGAATTCAGTGACTGCCCAAATGGAATGAAACATTTTTCCGAGTTGATAGATTTTTTGTTCTTTTCAAAGTATGGGGAAATATATCAATCATATTGTCTGTGGTTGTCAATGGAACAATATAGGTGTGGGAGATATTATTAAGCTGATTAAGCTGAACAATATATAGAACAGGAAGACGACATGCCTCGCCTTACTATACCACACTGATGCATAACTACTACTGATATATTTTTTACACTCAGACAAGTAAAGTTAAGCTTGTTTATACCATTGCGGGCCACAAGTGACAGGAGGTTGTTGCTGGATGATGTACTCTTATAGGACACTGTCAGCGGGCTAATTGGACCACTGGTGGTCTGCAGGAAAGGGATGCTGAGCCAAAACAGACAGAGGCTGGATGTGAATCAGGAATTTGCTCTTCTCTTCTTTATCTTCGATGAAAATAAGTCATGGTACCTGGAGGAAAATATTCAAACCTATTACAACAGCTCAGTCCCTCTGCTAAGAAACGACGACTTCCAGGAGAGCAACAAAATGCATGGTGAGATTTTACAAGGTTAAACATACTCTTCAAGTCTAAAAGATCAGTAATGCATCTCTGAATCAGATCTTATCAGTCCATCTTTCATTAGGGAGCATAGCCAGAGCTGGGCAGGATCAGAAGTAGAATAAGACTGTACTGTAGGTCTTTGATATGTGACTTATCAGAAATCCTTCATGTTCTTCTGGCAGCTATCAATGGCAAGCTGTATGGCAACCTTCATGGACTGGAGTTGATGAAAGGGTTGAAGGTAAACTGGTATGTGCTGGGGATGGGAAGTGAAGTGGATATGCACACTGTCCACCTTCACAGCCAGACCTTCATCTATAAGGTGACAGCACAGCATGTATTGTAACATATTATATTCTTTCACATGTTCATAAAACACCGGGGTCCTCTCTGTGTGGAGTTTGCATGTTCTCCCCGTGTCTGCGTGGGTTTCCTCCGGGTTCTCCGGTTTCCTCCCACAGTCCAAAGACATGCAGTCAGGCCAATTGGACGTGCTAAATTACCCCTGGGTGTGAGTGTGTGAGTGACTGTCTGTGTCTGTCTGTCTGCCCTGCGATGGACTGGCGACCTGTCCAGGGTGTATCATGCCTTCTGCCCGAGGACTGCTGGGATAGGCTCCAGCACCCCCCCTGCGACCCTGATGGAGAAGCGGCTTAGAAAATGGATGGATGGATGGATGTTCATAAAACACATGGGGCAGATTTACTAACGTTTTGTGCTGTCGCAAACCCTATTTTGCCACAAAGCAAATGGTCCTTTAGTGCCCACAATAAGAGGGTTGCTGCTCTTTAGCACCTTTGACTCATTGCATATGCATTCATAGGAGTATATACCTAATAAATAGGAGTATTCATTATGTATATTTTACACTCAGAGAGCAAGTTTGGTCTAAATGATTTGGCAGTTAACGTTAGTTGAAAGCACATATTGGAACTCTTGCAGATGTGAAATCCCTGTATTAAGCTACTCATTACTGATTTACACTGTAGCAGAAATGATAGTCTTTCATGTCTCCAATTAAAGCTGTAAGATTGTGAAAATTGAAAAATTGTCTTGTGGTGTAAAAAAAAACCCAACCAGTCCAAAAGGAATTTTGCCAGTTTATTGGATGAAACCGCTGGACAAAACAGTTTTTATGATAATGAAGGAAATATAAAAAATAGAAATCAAGACAGAAAAATCATGCTAAATATGAAAAATTTAAGAAAAATGAAATAAAATGGAAAAAATAGGCTTGAGAGCCTTTAGGGCACCCATCACCCCAGTAAACCTGAGTGTGGACTCGGGTTCACTCTTTATCCCATCTCCCAAGACAATGAGTTCCTGTGTGTGTGTATGTCTGTGTGGATGTGTGTGTGTGTGTGAGTTGGAGTAGAGCCTGATTCTGATAGCTCCCTCGAGCCCAACGACCTTGACCATCACAGATAAACTCTAGGCACACAAGAACACACTGTAATTTCTGTAATGATTATATCTCTGATTCTTTTAAAATACCATTTAATAACCTATAGTTGGAAGGGCAAAACCCCCCAATATATATATATATATATATATATATATATATATATATAGTTTGGTGGTCAAGATGCCCAGATCGCTTACAATGCCTAATAATTAAATGTCATATTTTCAAACAATTTCTAAGCAAAACAATATCAAAACAATTACTTATGCTGAAATAATTCTTCCTTGAAGAGTATCAACTTTTTTCACTTTGTCATTGTTTACCAATTTTTTAGTTGTCTTTGCCTACCTCGTGGAAACAGGCTTGCACATGAGCCAAACAGAGATCAATACTGCACTGGCCATGTTAATTACGTATTAGCAATAATATGTTCATTTTCATGGATCTTCTTAGTAGACAACCTGCTAAACTGGCACTGGCTTAATAGACTGTCAGTAATTAGCACCTCTTTCAGTAAATCTGGTGCATAATCCCAAGGAATTCCTTTTTAATTAGGGAGTAGAACTGGAACAATGAGTGTTGCCTTTCCTCTAGTTTTTTTTTTTTTCTTCTTGGAGCAGACTGACCTGTCCCACCGGGCTGATGTGCTTGACCTGTTTCCGGGCGTGTTTCAGACGCTACAGATAGTGCCAGAAACTGAGGGCACATGGCTGCTCCACTGTCATGTATCTGATCACATCGAAGCTGGCATGGAGACCACCTACACCATCCGATCTGGCACAGGTGAGACAGCTGCTTCAGAATATGATGGGTGGAATTACTTGTTGGACAGAGTTGTTGTCCATTAGTCAACCGTCTCTGTCAACTATACACAAACCTTACCTGTACCTATATACACTCACATATGAATGTGTTTTAGGTGCCAGTGCTGTGGGTCCACACCTTGCCCTCATTTTCATCCTGGCCTTTGTGTCTGTCCTCAGACTCATGTGATTTGGTACCAATGATACATTATTTTAGGTTTTACACATTTGTTTATGCAAATGTATTTTAGCCATATACTAAATCATAATGTGATTTTTCTGTATCTTTTAGGCTTTTTAATAAAAAAAATGCATCTCTTGTGAGTGTAACCTCTTTTTCTTGTGTTAAAGACTTGATGCATGATCCCATCTCTTTAGCACGATAACAATGCAAAAAGCTCTCCGTTCTCCTGCCTAACACATGCAGTAGCCATAACTCCCCTTACTCCCATAACTCCCAGCTGTTAGGGGTGTACGGTGTCTTGTGAAATATTGTAGTGTTGGGGAAAAAAAATAAACATGGCATTTATGACTTTAAGTCCAAAAGCAAAGGAGATATAGAACATCTAGGTAGCTAAACTGATGTAGATAATGCTTCTCTCTCACCATGGATGAGCGCAGAAACCAAACCCACATCTTTCAGGGAAAAAGAACTCAAGCAACTAATGGGACAGGGGGCCCACCATAGGGCCCCCACCATAACTCAAATTCAGAGGTAGAGTAAGTAGCATGCAACTGAAAATGTTCATAGTATATTACATACAAATGTAACATATACATATACTCTCCTCCAGAGAAACTTACAATTTAATTATGTTACAGATGCCCAAGGACTCTTACTGGTGTAGCATGGTGTGCTTGTATGTAGGCTTGGGAGGTACCTATTTTTTTCCGTTTTTTCCAGTTTTCTTTTTCTAACTAACCAACATGCAAATATATGTTAATTAGCACTAGGCGGGGCTACGGGGTACATTTTAGGACAGCCTCAGCCGTCCGCGTCAGAATCGCCATCATTCCTCAAGATAAAAGACTTCAAGTGTCCAGGAAAAACACCACCATGACTCAGATTTGGCAAAACTGAACATCAGACCAAACGGCCTCAGAGAAAAGGTATCAGACCAAACACAAGCCTGGTCGAGCATAGACTGGTTTGTATGACTTAGAAAACTTGGTGTATCTTGATATAAATGCCAATGTAACATTTTCACAGTTTTTTCTGAGGCCGTTTGGTCTGATACCTCGTCTCTGGGGCCATTTGGTCACCAGATTTGAGACATAACGTGTTTTTCCTCAGACGGCTGGGGCAGTCCTAAAATGTACCCTGTAGCCCCGCCTAGTGCTAATTAACATATATTTGGGTCATTATCATTATAAAGTGCCTTTGAGACATTGTAATTTCGATAAGAAAAAGGTAAGATTTCCCCTTTCACTTTATAATCATGTTATTAAGCTGCCCCTTGGGTGTTAAAAATACATATTGGTCAAGCTTAAACACTTTTTATGAATTAAATACAGAATGTCAAAATATGGGCATATTGCAAAATATGTCCACCCTGTCAGGGACAAATGTAAGCTTCAGCTATATGTTTTTTATTAAATAATTATAATAAAACATACCTTTTCAGAAAGGTCTTTTGTGCCCTTCTAGTTAATACATTTCAGATAATGGGAAAAGTCTTTGGGAAATACTAAAATTAGAATAAAATTACAGCTCATCTACAGCGATGGCCATAGGTCTTCGTTGTTTTTAAAATAAAATGACAAAAACAAATGTAACTAGCAAAACTTTTTAATGGTTTTGTTTGGTCATCATTTGGACATCAGGAAATCACACACAGGGTTACTTTATATTCAATACATATTTAGTTTTTTTCATTAAACTTAAATTTGACAGGGTGGACATTGGCACGATAGGGTGGAAAATTACATGACAGGGTGGACAAATGCAATTCATTAAGTACAGAAAAACATTAAAAAGGATGAGTTAGGTACAAACTGTACTCAGTTAATTCATACACCAACATCAGAACACATATGCTTCTCAACAGAACATCAAAACAGAACATCAAAAAACATCTAGCGTAGGCCTACTCAACAGAATATTACGTAGTGGAAGCTCCTTCTTTCTTAGCCCTCTGATATCTCTTTTTGTATTTCTGCGCTTTTGCTCTCTCCTTTGCCAGGATTGCCTCCAATTCAGCGATCTTAATTTCCAGTTTCTTCTTTGCACTCCTTCGCATACTTTCCCCTCTGCGTCTTTGTCTGGAAAACAAAAAGATAATTATAATGATTTTCTTTAAACATATCAATTTTTTATATCATGACTTTACCTTTCTCCCTCCTCTATTCTCACTTTCATTCCCTGTTCTCATTTCATTACCTTTCAGTTTTTTTTTGGGAGGGGGGGGTGATTTAAAGTGCTATAGTGGTTAAATCTCTGCACCTGTTCCCTTCTGTACTCTCCCCTCCCACCTTCCTCTCATTATATTTGAGATGTAATGAAAAATCCTTAATCTCTTACTAACTTAACAACTTCTAACTTGGAGGGCCCTGGCTCGGGCTGAGTTTTAGGAGTGCTGGGTGGTGTCTCTGACAAAAGCAAAACTATGGCCCTGGACTTTGCTCTGGCTGCTTTTTTTGCCTCTCTCCACTTCTTTCTTTTTGCCCTCTTCTCTCGCTCACTCAGCTCATCAATCCCCTTTTTCTTTCTAGTGTCTCTGTCCTTCTTCCACCTGGCCCTCTCTTTTTCAAGATACTGTCTTCTTCTGTCAGGGTCAGCATCACGGCGCTCCCTGTAGCGTTTTGCTATTTCAGCTCCTCTTTGACTCATAACTAAAACAGATGCAGGACACCCTTAAACCAGCAGTCTGACTTCAATTGTTATTGTTAACAAGAGGTGTGTATAATGTTATTTTATTATGTTATTATTGTCAAAAAACTATCCACCTGTCCCCCCTGTCATGCATCATGTCCACCCTATCAGGGAAGTATTAATGACAGGGTGGACAACGATAGGGTGGACATTTTCAGCTAAAATTAGCAATTGCTAAGCATATGGGGGCCCCTCAGCTAGCAGAGTTAGCAGTAGTGAAGGTGACCTCAAAATAAATATGACAATATTTTAAAATTTTGAAAAATAATATTTTTTAATATTTCCCCATGATAGGGTGGACATGTTAAGCTCGACACCATGCAACAAGAAAGACAATATGAAGAAAATTGTGAAATTAAGGTGTAAATACTTACTGATAAGGGGTCATATGTGTCAGCCATCACTGAAGATCATCAAAGTGGTGGTCGTGATGTCACAGATGACATCAGCTACTGCATTAAAGGGCCAGTTACAACATAATGACAGGGTGGACACTGATTTGAGGGACATGTATTAAATACTTAATATTTATATTAAATATCTGTTGGAAACTACTAGAATTACCCATTTATGAAAGTTCTTGTCAATAATAATAAGACCACAAAAAATAATTTTAATTTTGTTTAATTTAATGACTTATTATACTCATAGTTGCTCCCACTATTGTGAGAGGGACATGGCAAAATCGCCTACACACACTTAAAGAAAATAGTACAAATTAATAAAAAATAACTCCAAGATGGTAAATATAGTATAGATATATGTGTTAATGATTATACATTTGTAATAAAAACTCAAAACATCATTATTTTACATTAAATTGAAAATAAATGTGTGATTCTGACTGGGACCTTGAAAGGCACTTTATAATGATAATGACCCATTTGCATGTCGGTGAGTTAAAAAAAGAAATAGAAAACTGGACAATGAAAAGTGAATCTGCATGGCCGGGAGTAAGTCAGACTCGTTCCCAGTGAGAGTTGGACGTCACTGCCCTTTGTCACCAATTCTATTCATAATTTTTATGGATAGAATTTCTAGGCGCAGTCAGGGGATGGAGGGTGTCCGGTTTGGTGCATTGCTGCTGTTTGCAGATGATGTGGTCCTACTGGGGACATCAGGCCGTGAACTTCAGCTTTCGCTGGATCGGTTTGCAGCCGAGTGTGAAGTGGCCGGGATGAGAATCAGTACCTCCAAATCTGAGGCCATGGTTCTCAGGCGGAAAAGGTCGGAGAGCCCTCTCTGGGTCGGGGATAGGCTCTTGCCTCAAGTGGAGGAGTTTAAGTATCTCGGGGTCTTGTTCACGAGTGATGGTAAAAGGGAGCGGGAGATTGACAGGCGGATTGGTGCTGGGTCAGCAGTGATGCGGGCTCTTTACCGGTCTGTTGTGGTAAAGAAAGAGCTGAGCCATAAGGCAAGGCTCTCGATTTACCGGTCGATCTACGTTCCCACCCTCACCTATGGTCATGAGCTTTGGGTAATGACCGAAAGAATAAGATCGCGAATACAAGCGGCTGAGTGAGTTTCCTCCACAGGGTGTCTGGACTCTCCCTTAGAGAGCGTGAGGTTGGTTAGTGTAGTGGTTAACACCTTTGCCTTCTATGCTGTAGACTGGGGTTCAATCCTCCACCAGGGCAAGCACCCTACACTATACCACCAAGGGTCCTTGGGCAAGACTCCTAACACCACCTTGGCCTGCCTGTGTAAAATGATCAAATTGGAAGTCGCTCTGGATAATGGCGTAAATGTAGATCATGTAGGTCATCCAGGAGGGACTCGGAGTAGAGCCGCTGCTTTTCCACGTCAAGAGCACCAGCTGAGGTGGTTCGGGCATCTGGTTAGGATGCCTCCTGGACGCCTCCCTCAGGAGGTGTCACAGGCAAGTCCACCCGGGAGAAGACCCCAGGGAAGACCCAGGACATGCTTTCATGACTATATTGCCCAGCTGGCCTGGGAGCGCCTCGGGAATCCCCCCCGGGGAGCTAGTGGAAGTGGCTTAGGATGCTGCCCCCGTGACCCAAACCCCGGAGAAGCGGAAGATGATGGATGGATGGAAAAGGGAATCTCCAGCAGGTGGCGCTGATGTTCGTTTTCATTTGCCTTTTCATTCTGACACTTAAAACGCGTCCACGAAGAAAACGGAATCTCGAACTGTCACTTTGCTGTTGATTTATTCATTTTGCATTTTCATTTTAATTTTGTCAGATTTGCAGCCGATCACTATGAAAAAGACATAAGAAAGTAAACTTTGCATTTTGATTTTAGTTTTGACACGTATTCTGCGTTTCACGAAGAAAAGCCAAAGCCTAAGTGAAGTTTGTATTTTCCTTTGTCTGTTAGCGTTTTCATTTTAGATTTGGCCATGAAAAAACAGAATAACGACTAAAATGAAATGACAAATAGAGGTTTACAATTTATTTTTATTTTTGTCACAAACGGCTTGCGCTCATGTGAAAAATGAAATTGCAAATGAAGGTATTTTGTTTCATTTTAAATTTTGGCAGGATATTAGCGCAGATGTTTGGAAAAAGAAATGGCAAAAAGAGGTTTGCATTTACATTTTATTGTTTTCATTTTCATTTCCTTTTTGGCTACATTTGCCTCCCATAAAAACAACTGATGAGCTAATGGTGATAGAAGTCACTTCCAGTACATTTTATCATCTTATCCAGCGTTTTAGGCGGTTAGCAAATAAGTGCATACAGCGTGATTTTCAAGCCATCGTTCAATAAATGTCAAACCTCCTGTAGAACTGAAAAATGTTAAACTATTACTAGACAGGGGTAAGTTGGCCTCAGTCTTGGTAAACAGGAAATCCAGTCGTGACTCTGGATACTAAGCTACCGATCCAGTGATTCAGGCCTCGTACCTTTTTTGTACGTCATTGACTGCTACAGTCAGTGAGTTTGCATGTTCTCCACGTGTCTGCGTGGGTTTCCTCCCGGGACATGCAGTTAGGCCAACTCGAGATGCTGAACTGCCCCAGGTGTGATTGTATATGTATGTGTATTTGCCCTGAGGTGGACTGGCGACCTCTCCAGGGTGTTTGCCTTCCGCCTACTAACTGCTGGGATAGGCTCCAGCTCCAGCTACGTCTGGTACCTTTCACCACCACCGTGAACAATGCAAGTTACTCTAGAGCAGAGCATCTCACACCAAACCGCTCTGAATGACCGTGTTTACATCTGAACTGTTTATAATATTTTTTGATCGGTGGATTTAAGCCAGTAAGCACTTCAAGCGGTTAAGTTAAAGCCAATAGTCGCGTTTTCGAGTGACTGAGAGTTCATTACTGACACAGTAGTCAATAAAGTGGTTTTCTGTGTTGGACTATAAAGACATTTAGAGTAAAAATCCTGGAGATAAAATGAAAAGTACGTTGAGTGGAGCTGTTCCAAGTGTGCTCACAGGTTCCACGTGGATATATGTCCCTTTCTCGAAGTCATCGGAGAGAGGAGGAGGAGCTCAAGACCTGCGAGTCGTGCACGAGGATAAGTTCAGTTATCAGTCCACTGCTTTTACCGGCTGTTGGAGAGTCTAGGAACAACCCGATCAGCTGGGTGCAGATGTACTGGAAAGCCTAAAATAGATATTTTCTGTAGTAATTTGTTCCCCGAAATCTTAAAATATTGGCATAAAACCGCTCCAATCTTTCAGATGGGGTTGTGTGACAGATGCGCGCGACTTCTGAACGATTTCAGAAGTTTGGCGAAAGCGAAGGCGGCGATCTTTGTGCAGAAACTCAAGGATGTCGTAAACAAGATCTCGGAATGCTGCTGTTCGGAAAAAGCTCTGGCATCTCAAGAAAAACCTTATGAGCTCCTCCGTCGACACGGTGTGGAGAGTAAACGGATTTCTTACTTGACCACAGGTCAGTACTCAGAACCTCAGATTACAGGTTTGTATTATTTACAGTCGACAGTAAAACTGCAGACATTTTCTGCAGGACTCTGATAATCTTACAGATACAGAGTTTACTACAGGGCATTACAAAGCCCCGCTGATGACACCTGTAAAATTAAAAATAATGCGCGGCCACGCCGTATTAACGCTTGGGAACGAGAGTACTGGTAAGCTTAGTAAGCGGTGGGAACGAGATGATTGTCCACAGTTTAATACAGAATAATCGCTTTACAACGTCGTGGCCTTGTATTAGGATCTCGTTCCCACACGTTAATACAGCATGGCCATGCAAGTTTGGTCTAATACGTCGGGGAGAGGCCGTCAAGGGACTATAGCCCACTTACAGCAGTTCAAATGTAAAACTGGTTATCACTGTATGTCTACAATCACACGTACCATAATTATATATGATAGGTTTTCTATGTCAGTATTAAGGTACAAAACAGATAAGCCTAATATTGTTAACAGGAATAATATATATTGTCCACATAAAATATTAAATGCATAATTTGTCTAGTACAGTGTATGCATAATACCCTAATAATGATAAATATGATGAAAATTAAGCAGAAAAAGGATGGACTATTAATAACTGTTATGATGTTAGTCAACAATTAAACAAATAAAAACAATTCCAGGGCAGAACAGAGCTGCTTTCTTTTTTGTCATTTCTGACTTTAACTAAACGAAACAGCTACCTACTTTATGCTTTAATTACATTAATTTAATTTACACGTATTACATGTATTGTTGTCTGCAGCATGGATACCCTTGTTTCTTTTTTATTGTTCTTATCGTTGTGTCCTGAATATAACCAAGAAAACATCTTCTACACCTTGCTTTAAACTGATCACTGTTTGGATCACCATTTGTTTTTTTTAGTTACAGTGATTGGTCAGTTCACAGTTAAGAGACCAGTAATATGAAAATGTCTCATTTGCATAAACACAAAAGACTCTGGTTATTTATAGTCTGTGTCTATTGTGTGGAAGGACCTTTCAGCATTTGGTACAGCAGTTAACTACAGTGACATATCAGACCAGTGGTTGCCAATATTATAAATATGTCCTGGATCTTTATGCTGTGTTACTTTCACAGCACAGAGTCGTGTCCCCACTGCATTTCTGGAGACATGCTGTACTCTCCTGCAGTCTGAGGACATGGAGGTTCAGAGGACAGTCTCTCTATCCATGCTCAGGCTTCTCACAGACAGCAAAAGTAAGTGAGCCCTAACCAAACAACCAAAATCCCAGTAGAATGCTCACAGTTGGTTCTGTGCAGTGCCACTCAAGCTTTATTGTGACAATATAATGTGATACATTTGGATATGATTGGCCTGCCCTACAAGTTTTGTAACTACAGAAAGTATGCTATGTCACATGTCCAGAGCTGTTTATGTCTGTTTTTATTTTTCTCAGTAAAAGAAGAACATGTCATTGAGATGGGCATTCTGGAGCCACTTGTTGATCTGCTGCAGTCGGGTGATCATATAGTTCAGTGTAACTCCAGTGCCTGTATTGCTTTGTTAGCCTCTTCAGGTGTGTTTTTTCCCATTTATTTACAGTTTTGAGTGGTTTTTGATTCTTGGACCAATGTTCAAAGTTGTTTCCTGCAAAATGACTTCTGACCTTTGACTTTATGACTTTTGTCCTACAGGACTTTTTACCCTGTCAAAAAGTCAATCAAAGGTTCTTTAGTAAAGGCAATGGCTCTATATAACATCATAAACGCTCTCAAAGAACCTTTTGAACGCATACGTTTTTCGCATGGTCAAATGGTTTTTCTCTGTGTTGTCGTATATAGAACTCATTTTGCTCAGATTGTAGTTCATGCTTATAGACCGGTGCCATGGACAAATGCTCCAACCATACCCACTACATATTCTAACAGAAATTCTGTGATTTCGTCATTCATTCAGATTCAAACCGAGATGCTATTGTGTGCTCTGATGCTGTGCTACCTCTGCTTGTTTTGGCAAGGACCTTTGATCCAAAAGTTCAACAAAATGCTGTCAGAGCCCTTCATAATCTCACAAAATCTGGTAAGGTTTCAACAGGCCTTGTCGCCAAGTGAATCTGCAGTGGTTGCATGCCTCTGAACCAATCGAGACATCCAAATCAATAATGTAATGCACTCATTGGGTCTCGTGCAGAGTTTGAGAATTGATTGTGCTG
This sequence comes from Pygocentrus nattereri, assembly GCF_015220715.1. Lineage (NCBI taxonomy): Eukaryota > Metazoa > Chordata > Actinopteri > Characiformes > Serrasalmidae > Pygocentrus > Pygocentrus nattereri. The sequence goes on along the minus strand of NC_051214.1, from coordinate 30,761,205 downwards.
TTATTCTTCTCTAGAGAGAACAATGTGTGTGCTGTGTGAGGAGGGAGTTATACCTGTGCTGGCTCTTTTGTTACAGTCAGCTGATTCTAACATCCAGGTACTCCCATCATGCTATTTTGTCATGTTTGTAGACACCTGCTTCATTGCATTTAGCCACAAGAGTATAAGTGAGGTCAGGTACTTACGCTAGATGCTTAGGTCTGGATCACAAACACTTCTCCAACTCATTCCAGAGGTATTCAGTTGTGCATCATCATTCTCAAGAATGCAATGCTGGGGAGCTTTATACCCAGCTTCTTACTCAGACTATTGACATGCTTTTCCATAACAATTACACAAGCTGTATGTATGCACAATTGAATGGCTGTGCCAGAAATTGGAGCACCTTAAAATAGCTGAATTCACTAAATAGAAGGGCTGTATGGACACTTTTACAGTTTTCCAGACCCAGATTAGTCTAAGTCTTGACTAAAAAGAATTTCCAATGATGCTAGAGTTAATCTATGTATGGGAAACTGGCCCATAGTGTATATTCTTTAGGACTTTAAAAAATACCCTTAAGTGCATGCATGGTGATGACCCGCTAACATGAAACCAAGCTCCACATGCAACCTTACATTAAGCTCTTTTCTCAGTTCTACAGCTGTTCTGCTGTGAGTAATATTGCTGCGGCTCCAAAATATCACGCAAAATTACTCCAACTTGGTGACCGTTTCCTGCTGAAATCCTTGGTATCACTCATGGGCTCATCCGTACTCAAGGTAGGGAGAAAACGGTCAGGGTAGAAATCTCTCTACAGTGATGCAATAAGGTATTCTGTGATTGGTCTTCCATGTTTGGTGATGATCATATTTTCATGTTCTCTCAGAATTCCACTCAGGCCTGCCAGTGTCTCAGGAGCCTCACTGGAAATGGTAATTTGTGTTTAATTACTTTTAAAAAGATAGATTATTTGAAGCCAAATCAGCATGTCAGAAGAGTTTTAAGGCTACTGTATGTAAACCTGCTCCAAGACACGACATGCAAAATGTGGATGGTTATACAAAACCATTGGTGGTATTGTAGCAGTCTACAGTTAACAATATGGGACATATGATATATTTTTATCATTCCTCTCAAAGCTTGTTGTAGCAGCAACTTAGAGATGAGATTTCTTATCTTCAGTCAGTCTACTCTGAGAATTGCTAAGCTTTAACAGTCTGGTCCTCAAAGCCACTCCCCAAAACGGATTGTCTGAACATCTTGACTCTTAAGATGCTGATCCTCTACTATTCAGTGCTTAACTACTGGATGCCTTTGAGTAAAAATATTTTCTCAGGCAGTGTCTGGTGATTGATGATTTGGAAACCATGTGTGTTCCTCAACCATTGGATTTATTATACTTCTTGGTTACAGGTGAGGCACAGCAGCAGCTGGTTGGGCTGGACTGGGTGTACCCACTGCTGACCCTGCTGAGGGCCCCAGAGCTCAGCTCCTCTGAGGCTGCTGTAATGTTGCTCTCTGAGCTCTCTGCCCATCCACTTAACAGAGTAAGAACACTTTCACTTACCTCTACTCTAGTGCTGGGGTTCTTTTGTCCTTGATTTGTTAGCTCAGGAACTCAGTTCATCCTTGAAACTGACCCAAACAGTACGTATATGCAGTCATGTGCACATATTTGAACACACCCAGTTCTGTTGATTTTCTGAATGAAAATAAGTGGAATGATTAATATGTGCAGAATTTTTTTTCACTTTCTCTAATTAATCATTTTTTGCATTGCAGGAGTCTCTGGTGAATCTGGGTGTGATGCCTGTGTTAGGGGAGCTACTTCTAATGTATCTGCCAAACTCTAAAGTAGTATCGCACTGTGTCATCACCCTCACACACCTCTGTGACATCGTGGCGAGCCAGGAGGTACAAATACTTATACTAGCTCTCAATCACCACTGAGGTTTAAAACCGGTTTTGAAACATTTGAAATGCTAGTGTGATTACCTGCACAATTTATATCATCTTCATAATTCAATTATTATGATGTATACACCCGCGACCCTGACGGAGAAGCGGCTTAGAAAATGGATGTATGGATGGGTGATGTATACAAAGAGGGTCAGAGTGGTCCGTTATGAATTGCTCCATATAGGGAAAAATCTGAAAAAGAATCACACTTGTGTTGATAGGAACCAGACAACTGAAGAGTTTCATGTCTATAAGCTTCCTCACGTCACGGTATAACACAGAATGGTTATGAATATGTTGCCTGTTGTAAGACGTTGTTTTACAATATTTCCGAAGCCAGCTTTTGGCTTAAAACTTTCATAGTGGAGAGGTATACGAAAGGTGTTGTAAGGCAAAGTAGGTCCTAAAGGGAACTTTTTTGGACCAATTTTACCATTATAAACATTTGATATAAAAATTCAAAAGACACAAGTAGGTTCACTAATCACTTTTAATAGTAAATAAAATGGCTTTATTTGAGTTGTAGACATTGCAAGCCCTAGCTCATCGTCACTGTGAAGAAATCTGACTGGCTAAGTCTCTCTACAATGCTCACATCAGCTGAATGACTATTAAATTAGATATTTAAAGAGATTGGTGGAATTATCCTTGAAGGGCTCTTATTTAAATTCAAGTACCTAATTTGCCTTTGTGTAAAAAATGACATTTCTAAGTAGTAGTAACTTCTAATACAGCACGAAAAAAAGCAGCTTTTTAAACCATGTAGTAAAATTTATATTGTATCTCTGTCTTTTAAGAGTCTGTGATCTGCTATATTTTATGGAAACCACTGTCAGTGATCAAATCCATGCATTAGATGCATTCTATCGGAGTAAAGTTAGAGGGCTTATGCTATTCACTCACAACAGTTTGAATGACTTGGGTGTGTGCGTTTTTTGGCTTATTTTGTTGGGGGTAGGAGGAATTCAAGTTCTACTTGAGATCTTTTATATCTGAGCCAAGTTGAGCAGTATATACTATTAGAGCTCTGTAGAATCATGATATTACACATAAACAGATTTTAAAATCACATTAAACCTGAAAATGTATGTAGCCATGCGTAAAAGAGAAAATTACATTTTGTTGATTTTCTGTGAAAATAAGATATATTTATTTATATTTATATTTATTTATATTTATTTATATTTTTAAAATTTATTTACTGAGTTTAACATATTGGAGGGAAAAAAATGTAAAATGTGCCATAACGTAATGTGGAGCAAAAGTAACATTTTATGTTTTAACATAGCGCAAAAGTAACATTTTATGTTTTTTTTCCCATAATGTTAAATTTGGTAGTTATCAGTGCATTGAAATGTTAGCTGTGTGTTATCTGTAAAGGATGTGTACTTTTTTCACTTGGAGAATGAATGACACATGTAATTAGACCAGGGGTGTCCAAACTTTTGCATAAAACTGTATCATTACACCTCTATTTATCTGACTATATCCATAAGGCTCAGCGACAGTTTATTGGTCTCTGTATATTCTAAGTACTAAATGTACTAAAATGTTTCTAATGGTATATTATTTGCCATTGTTCAGACTATACTGGAGACAGAGTGTCTAATTGGGCTTCTTCTGGCTCTTGGGTTTGATTGGAATGAAGATGACACTCTTTTAAGTGTACTAGCCTGCGTCCATTCACTGGCTTCTTTTGGTAAGAATATCTCACTGTTATAAGAAGCATTTACAGCTATATTTTAGGAAGCATTGATTTTATTTAATTGCTTTATGCACTTGAAAGAGAGTTAGTGCCAGTGTCTGGCTGTCACTGAGAAACAATGTATTGATTTCCAGTGGATTGGTTTTAAAGATCTTAATGCTTCACGCTACCAAAAATATTTTCCTGCACGCAGACTCATTTGATTGCCTCATTCTTTGTCCGATAATCAGTTTTTGTCATGTTATTTTCAGACTCCCTCAGATCACGTCTTGTTGAGAAAATGACTGCTTCTCATGTTGGCAGACTCGTGAGCATCTGCAGTGAAAGTGAAAACCCTGACTTGTCCTTTGCTGCTGGTTCTGTAATCAGCAAATTAGACATGAACGGTAAATGCTTGACTTTAAAGATATTGCTTTATTGTGTAATTGTTTACTTGTTTACACATTGCTGCCTTGCTCATGTTGTGGTACTTTATACAGATAAACTGCTTAAACCTCACCACAGAGCCATTGTAGGATACTTGATGAGATTCCTGCGTAATCAAGAAGTGAGATTTCAACAACTTGCAATTGCCAGTGTGTGTAATCTAAAAAAAGGTGAGTCGGCACTTTTTCAAATGACCGTGTGTTTTCCACAATGTTTCAGCCTATAAGTACACAAACTCGCTCATTCTCAGTCAAATGAGTAGTGAGTGCAGAAATACCTTGGAGCCCAGGTGAAGCTTTTTGAATGTCGGTTGGCAGCTGAGTGATAAGATTGCGGCTGTGCAGGTGGAGGGCTGGATGGAATGACGTGTCTGTTGGAGCTGGAGCGGGAGCTAAACAGAGTTCAGCAGCAGACTGAACACACCAGACAGCTGCTCCAGATGCTCCAGCAAGACACCTGCACCAAGGACAAGTCCTGAACCTGATGTGTTTACCAAGAACCACAAACTAATGTTCAATTTATATCAGTTTTTATTGATTTATTTTTTTGACAGTATTTTCTGTTTATCTCTGTTTTCAGAACTTTGAAAATACATCTTTTTATATGCTTATAAATGTATAATGATGTACTCTGATGATCAAAATCCTGGATGACTTGACAATACTTTTTACGTATGTGATGGAAAATGCCTTAAAAGGCAATAAAAAGGACACTGAGAAGACATTGTGTTTACATGAGAAGGTTATTTGCGATCTGATAAAGGAAGCTTACACTCCATATTCATATCAGTTCTGCATAAGCTTAATTCCTTGGCCAGGTCAATTATAGACAGTCTAAATGACAGCAAGATTGACAGACAAAATATGGAACAAATGAATGATGATGAGTTATTAGCAAACCAGGTTAAGGGAAAGCTGACTGTGTGGTAAAGTGCTACATGTGCTACATTTCAAACAGAAATGTATTCTAATAAAAGTATTATCACAAGTTACAGAGACAGCCTTAAATAAAGCATAACACTGGAGCAGGAGATGTGTGTCCCAGGGGTGGCACCACACTTCCAAACGTGGTGGGGTAAAACATATTGTTAAAACAAAAGCGGCCAGCTAAGTTACAAAATGCAATTAGGCCATTGACTAAAATTGCCTTTCATGTCTTGGTAATGAAATGCCTTTATAAACCTATTCAGAGGTGCGTAGTAACTAGTTACATTTATTCAAGTACATGTACTTCAGTAAAATGTATTTTTACTCTCTGAGTATTGCTTTTAGTACTTAGTGCTGTATATTTGAGAACCTTTACCTCTGCTAAAGTATATTAGTGAGTTAAGGAATCTGTTTACTTAGCTACAATTTAGCCATTCGTATTAGTTTTTAATTCCTTTTTGTGTTTAATTTCAATATGTTTTGATGGTGGCAATATTTGTACTGCTTGGCGATTGGTTACAGCTCTGACTTTGAATCTTTGTATTTTAGACCAAAATAATCCCAAAAGGAGAAGAAAAGACTTGCACAATCTTCAGTTCCTGTGCTGATAAATGCTGGATGTAGCAGGAAGCTCCACTGCAGTACTCATAACTTAAAATAGATTTTCAACATGCGTCTTTTGTTTTTCTACTACTACTTATTTTGAGGAACGTTCTTTTACTGGTGTAATGATTTTATGCAAGTATCAATACTTTTACTTGAGTGTTGATTTAGACTAACATACCCACCTCTGAACCTGATCATGAACGGTGTCAGTGTTTGTCTGGATGCTGCTACAGTAGCTGCAACCTCAGATAGCAGTGCTTGTATTTAAAATTGCCAGTATATAAAAATGTGTGTGTATATATTTAAAGAAAAAATCATACATTACTCATTTTATATAAATTTATTGCTACTTTTATAATTTTCCAGGTGGTAGCTCATCAGTGGGGAAGGGTGGGGTGATGGGAGGAGCGTCCTGCCCACACCAGGTGTGGGGGGGGGCATTTTTTTTGGGAGGGGACAAAAATTCCCATGACAAAATTACATTTATATTGTGAAAGCATTGCAATTATATATAATAACGTACATTACATATATACATATATGACAGTGAGTAAAAATAAAGGTTGTGGTTGCGCCCACTGTCCCTGAGTGAATACCACTCGCATGTACACATATCTGACTAGATATTTCTCTCAGGTTCAAGTTTACATTACAGCGTTATTTGTATTGTGAAAGTATTACAACGGCTAACTATGAAATGAAAGCTAAAGAAAAAAATAATTCTATTTGTGTCTGAGAGCCATTCATATGTATGTATACATCTGGCTGCAGTGGACGGCACAGACGCAGGGACAGGAGAGGGGCGGGTCTCTCGTGAATTAGCGCGGTTCAGAACCGAACCAGAGACAGTTCCGCACCATCCAAGGCCGGTCTGAAGGCGATGTAGATTACGATTGGCTCTGCGGATTCTTTCTCTGTCTGTTCGTGCTGATCAGCACTTCAGGCAGTTTAGGGAAAGCCGATGTTTTTATGTCGCATCCTGAACTAAAAAAATAGCGGGGCATCGCCACAGTAACGCTACTTTGAAAAGTGGTGGGTCAAATGCCCGCTCGCCACCGTGGTTCTGGCGGCCCTGGTGTGGCCTTCTACAAAAACTCTACAGTTTTATCCGTAGTGCAGTTTTTTCTTTTATATCGATGTTTTAAACAAAATTATACCTCTATGTAACGCAGGTTATGGAGAATTCGCTGTAGCGGTTTTCCGCCAAACGAGCCCAAACACTACAGGTCCCAGAATGCAATTGTTACACATCTCCACGCATGCGCATTGAAAGCCTTGAATTGGAGAGGCTAGTGAAAGTTGGTTCCTTGTGTTTAGCTAATGTGTATGTCCGTTTGAGATCTACTTTGGAAATATGGCTGCTCGATACGATAGAGCTATCACTGTCTTCTCTCCTGATGGACATCTGTTTCAAGTAGAATATGCTCAAGAAGCAGTAAAGAAGGGTTCTACAGCTGTGAGTATGCTGCCCTACAGCTTCGGCTAACAAGAAAGCTACCTTCTACTCCAGCTATCTAGCTACTTACTGTGGTTAAAATGACAGGGCACCTGACGAGCGGATGTCTCACTGATAACTGTTAAATGTCGAATTGCTGAAATTGGTTGACTAATTTATCAAAACGTTTAGCCAAGAAGCCGACTAACCGCGTCGCCGCTAGCCGTGCTAACTGTTAGCCTAGCGTTAGCACCTTTTGAATGAGAAGTCCGCTAAGCGTGACTTGCATGTTGTGGAGCCCTGTGCTAGCTTTGGTGCTAGCAGGCTAACGTAGGTAGGCGCATTAAAGGTTTAACTGTATTTAGAGATTGCATAATGAACTAAAAATACTAGGACTAGTTCAGAATAAACAAGTCTGCACTGTGATGGCGTTTACGGTACCACTAGTTATTATTCTTGTCGATTAATTATGAGACGGGACACAAGGCTGAATTAGGTGTGATATAGCAGTGCACCTGTGGAGGGCAACGTAGGATTATAACTTGCGTTTTAGCTTTGGGATTTTTTTGTACTTTAGCAGCATTTTGTTTGAACGGAAAATTTGCCGTTGTTTACAAGTCAGATACGAGTTTTGCAGATCATGTAAGCAGTGGGACCGGTAGTTGCGTTGAGCCCTCACTTGTCAACAGAACAAACTCCCGAGCTACGGATAGAAATTGTCTTGATGTTTTCCTTTATTTTGTTTTCTTTTTCCTTAAGGTTGGAATCCGTGGGAAAGACATTGTTGTGCTAGGTGTAGAGAAGAAGTCTGTGGCAAAGCTGCAGGAAGAGAGAACTGTTAGGAAGATCTGTGCCCTTGATGAACACGTTTGTATGGCCTTTGCAGGTAATCTTTTACTTTCTCAAAATCCAAGCGAAGCTTTTTGCATGGTCAGACTCACTTTGTCAAATTGAGCTATTTGAGTCTGTATGTGTAATTAATATGATGCTTGTTGTTAGATTGAGCTCTGATAGGGAAGCCAAATCAATCTACTGTTTTTATCAGCATGAACAATAAAGCTTTACTGTCATAGTAGTAAGAACGACGTGTATACATTGTTCCTTTACAGGTCTCACGGCTGATGCAAGGATCGTCATTAACAGAGCAAGGGTAGAGTGCCAAAGCCACAGACTTACAGTGGAGGACCCTGTTACTGTAGAATACATCACTCGATACATTGCAACCCTTAAACAGGTACCAGTCCTTACAAAACTCAATCGTTTGCACATTACGCAATACAAGGAATTTTTTTTATTAATTAATGAAATTAGATTTTATTTAGTTCCCATCAAATGTAAACAACCAACCAAAGTGTTTAAAAGTTAAAATTCAATATGATATGATTAGATTCTCTAGTTATGTTCTACACATATTGACAGGGTTCTGATAAATGTTCCCAAATACTTTTTAAATGTTTTTTTTTTTTTGTGTGTGTGTGTGTGTGTGTGTGTGTGTTGTTGTTGTTTTTTTTTTTTTTTAATTCCTGTCATACCAGCCACCCACCTAAGCCCCCAAAATCACAACATTGAGAAGTTATAGGCAACTTCAGAAAAATGTGCAGTCATTTGAGTGTGGATATTATAAGCCTCTCCATACTCCACTTCCACTTTACTCTGTTAGGAGGTACACAGTTGCCTAGTTTTGATTGCTGACTGTGGTTTTCATGACAACTAGCAAATAAGAGATCTTTAGAAGAGACTGAGACAGGAGTACCTGTGATGCACTGTTTTGAAGATTTTTTTTCTTTTGAAAAATTGAAAAAAATTGTAACACTTTTTTTCTTTCTTAACTACTTTGAGTGTATATCCTCTCCCCCAGTAAGCTATTTTATCATCTGTCATTTTCCAGTGCTGCTAATCAGGGCTCCAGACTGCAACTAAAATGATTAATTTTAGGAGTATTAAAATTAATTAACCCGCCAGTGGCGACAGGTAGCAATTTTGGATTGTTATTATTTATGGTAACTATTTATTACTATAGTTATGTATTTATTACTTTTTGTTCACCTGCATGCTCACAGGATTTTAACTAGAGGGGCAAAACCTGACTAACAAAGCAGATGAGCCTAGCTGAGTCAAGCTGCCATTAACGGTGGCGTGTAGACAATTGCTAAGCAAAAAGATAAGATTTCTCACACAGTCCATGTCTCTGTCAGACCTTAAGAGGTCATCTGCTGAACCTCAGTCTCACTCAGGACCAGTGAACTGGTAAAAGATGCTCACAAAGATCTACTTGCCAAGATACAAGCCAAGATACAGCGGGAAATTTTTGTTCCTGTTTATGAATCATTTTTAAATGATTCATTAACAGGAATGAATCTTTTACAAAAAGACTGAAATAGCACAGCAAAAAGCTAACACATGAAAACGCATGCGCTTTCATTATTGCAAAGTGTGCTCCTACAGAAACTCCCTTAGCTCGCGTAGTGTCTTGTGTAAGCAAAGAAACAGCCAAGAAAGCATTCAAAGAGCTTCAAATTAAATTCACCTCAGCCTATATTATAGCACATAAAGAACTAGTTACCCATCAACAAATGCACCTCCCAAATCTTCTTAATGAAAAAAAGCAGACTGGATGTGTCGAGAATCAGGCATGGTGGAAGGCAGAGATAGTTAAAGAGGAATTCCACAGATTTTTCAAAATGTCTTTAAAATTCAGTGGTTAAGTCAAGATTGCTTTGATGTGAAATGGTTCATTTGCAGATGTCTACAATGCCAATGTAGCCGTTTTATTTACTATCCAAAACCACCAGTGAACCTACACGTGTCGTCTGAGTTTTTATGCAACGTTGATGATGGTAAATTTCTTTGAGACTTTTTTGCCTTAGAACACCCTTCATGTATCCCTCTGTCGGTACTAAGAGCGATTTGGCCTCCGCCTCAAGTCCGGACATACAGTGGTGTGAAAAAGTGTTTGCCCCCTTCCTCATTTCCTGTTTTTTTGCATGTTTGTCACACTTAAGTGTTTCGGAACATCAAACCAATTTAAACAATAGTCAAGGACAACACAGGTAAACACAAAATGCAATTTGTAAATGAAGGTGTTTATTATTAAAGGAGAAAAAAAATCCAAACCATCATGGCCCTGTGTGAAAAAGTGATTGCCCCCTAAACCTAATAACTGGTTGGGCCACCCTTAGCAGCAACAACTGCAACCAAGCGTTTGCGATAACTTGCAATGAGACTTTTACAGCGTTCTGGAGGAATTTTGGCCCACTCATCTTTGCAGAATTGTTCTAATTCAGTTACATTAGAGGGTTTTCGAGCATGAACGGCCTTTTTAAGGTCATACCACAACATCTCAATAGGATTCAGGTCAGGACTTTGGCTAGGCCACTCCAAAGTATTCATTTTGTTCTTCTTCAGCCATTCAGTGGTGGACTTGCTGGTGTGTTTAGGATCATTGTCCTGCTGCAGAACCCAAGTTCGTTTCAGCTTGAGTTCACGAACAGATGGTCGGACATTCTCCTTCAGGATCTTTTGGTAGACAGCAGAATTCATAGTTCCATTTATCACAGCAAGTCTTCCAGGTCCTGACGCAGCAAAACAGCCCCAGACCATCACACTACCACCACCATATTTTACTGTTGGTATAATGATCTTTTTCTGAAATGCAGTGTTCCTTTTACACCAGATGTAATGGGACACACACCTTCCAAAGAGTTCCACTTTTGTCTCATCGGTCCACAGAATGTTTTCCCAAAAGTGTTGGGGATCATCAAGATGTGTTTTGGAAAAATTGAGACGAGCTTTAATGTTCTTTTTGCTCAGCAGTGGTTTTCTTCTTGGAACTCTGCCATGCAGGCCATTTTTGCCCAGTCTTTTTCTGATGGTGGAGGCATGAACGCTGACCTTAACTGAGGCAAGTGAGGCCTGCAGTTCTTTGGACGTTGTTGTGGGGTCTTTTGTGACCTCTTGGATGAGTCGTCGCTGCGCTCTTGGGGTAATTTTGGGCGGCCGGCCACTCCTGGGAAGGTTCACCACTGTTCCATGTCTTCGCCATTTGTGGATAATGGCTCTCACTGTGGTTCGCTGGATTCCCTAAGCTTTGGAAATGGCTTTATAACCCTTTCCAGACTGATAGATCTCAATTACTTTCTTTCTCAATTGTTCCTGAATTTCTTTGGATCTCGGCATGATGTGTAGCTTTTAAGGATCTTTTGGTGGACTTTACTGTGTCAGGCAGCTCCTATTTAAATGATGTCTTGATTGAGAACAGGTGTGGCAATAATCAGGCCTGGGTGTGGCTAGAGAAATTGAACTCAGGTGTTAAAAACCACAGTTATAGTATGTTTTAACGAGGGGGGCAATCACTTTTTCACACAGGGCCATGATGGTTTGGATTTTTTTTCTCCTTTAATAATAAACACCTTCATTTACAAATTGCATTTACAAATTGTGTTTACTTGTGTTGCCCTTGACTATTGTTTAAATTGGTTTGATGTTCCGAAACACTTAAGTGTGACAAACATGCAAAAAAACAGGAAATGAGGAAGGGGGCAAACACTTTTTCACACCACTGTATGTTATATTACAACTAATTATTCTAAGTTAGGTTTTCATTCTAAACTTATTCTGGTCTCTTATGCAAAAAGGGTCATAAAATTAAAAAGTATTCTGCAAAACGTAAAAGAAAAAACAAACTTCAGTTGATGAGTTCTTTTAGAAGGAAGGAAAAGGTCCTCAGTTCATTTATTGAGCTTCAGGTGGCAAGATAGTTCCTGGACAACCAAATGCAAAGATCATCACAAAGCATCCTTCTTTATATCCAATTTCAGGGTGAGCTCATTACCCTGTCTATCCCTTAAAATATGTCCTGGAATCACCTTTTGGTTCCCATTATGTATTAGTTTAACAAGTCTTCTGGAAATCCTTATTTCTAACCACTCTTAACATATTTTTAAATATTTTCTCAGCCTTTCTGTATTGAGTCATCTTCCCCTCCGCAAGTCCATTGGTTGGGCACTTTCCTTATTAATTTTGCTCACAATACAACGCGCTGCCTGTGTCTGGGTCAGAAGTTCATTCTGTCCCATACATACAGCGCTAAGCCTGTTTTCTACTGAGGAGATTGTCTGTCTGTCTGTCTCAGCTATATGACTATAACTTTATTTCAACAATTTTTTAGTATTCATTTTTGAGGAAACACTTATTAAAATGCCACACCTTCACCATGAATGGATTAAAATTCATTGACTGAAATTTAAACCAAAACATTGTCGCAAAGTTATTGTGTAACAGTGTCTCAGACCTCAGGTAGTGCATTCATAACCATTCCATGTAATACTTTTCTGCAAGTCTCTCTGGAACAAAGTCTTTCCAAACTACTCAGTATGATTTTGTTGACATGTTAACCATTTAATTATGAAAAAAATTTGAAAAATCAATGCAGTTCCACTTCAAGTCACAGAGCTGGCCTGAGGTGTGTTGAAAAGCTTTATTTTTCTGAATATTATTATTTGGCATTTAAAAAAAAAAATCAGGCGCCAGTGGCTTTTTTTCATTTAGGTGTCAGTGGCTCCTTAAGCTGTTTTTTTTACTGGAGGCCTGCCAATGTTACTCTGGTTTTGTTCATTCATAATATTGTTAAAATTCTTTTGTTAGCGTTACACACAAAGCAATGGACGGCGTCCCTTTGGCATCTCTGCCTTGATTGTGGGTTTTGACTATGATGGGACTCCACGGCTGTATCAGACAGACCCTTCAGGAACATACCACGCATGGAAGGTAAGGGAGAGCAGGTCTGTAAGCAGAACTGTATTATAAACACACTACTCATGTGTTCATCTGTATAAATATCTCAGTTATGATTGTTGATCACTTTCCACCCTTTCCTCGTTTGTTACCAGGCAAATGCAATTGGGCGCAGTGCTAAGACTGTGAGGGAGTTTCTGGAAAAGAACTACACAGATGAAGCCATTGCTAGTGACAATGATGCCATCAAACTGGCTATTAAAGCCCTGCTAGAGGTATAGATATTGAGCATGTGGCAGTTTATCAACAAACCTGGTCAAAACACAGATTTTTCAAACATGATCAAATGTGTCTTTATTTTATTTTATTTTTTTTATAAATTCTCTGAACTTAGGTTGTCCAGTCTGGTGGAAAGAACATTGAGCTGGCTGTGATCAGGAGAAACCAGCCCCTCAAGGTAATAATCTGTCCATCCATTAGTTTCCTAGTATTGGGTGTTTCAATAATTTTATTTTCTGATATGTATGTATGTATGTATGTATTTATTTATTTATTTGCATTGATTGTTTATCATTCATATGTGTACTATTTTGTTGTTTTTAATTGTGCTTATAAATTAATTAATTTGGATAATTATGTGTGCTTTAATCAAAATGACTGAATTGTGAGCAATACACAGTTTTCCATCATAACATCTCTTGTAGTCATATGAACCTCTGGAGCTCTTGCCTGTTAAATGGACTGTGAGACTGTTTTGACAACTTCTGCCTTGTGCATGTTTCAAGTTTTTGACCATTGTCACGTTTCATTCTCAAAAACTTGCGCTTTTCAGTTGTATGGACATTTTTTAGCTTCCTTAGAAATATTTTCTTGAACACTGCAGCAAGTGTAAATGCACAGTAGCATCAATTTGATAAACTTAAATAATAATAATAAAATATTAATGTGACATGCAGAAGTTTAGTAAAGTCCTCAAACTTAATTAACTTGTTAGGCCTTAATTGACTCTAGGAATGGAAAGGCAGGTTAAGTATTGTCATTTGGAATGACAGTCAGCCGCTGGCTTCTCTAAACTGGCTAAAGATCTGAAAGTGAACCTGACTGATGCCTACAAAACAGGGGGGGGCCTATACATTTATAAAAGCGCTGCTAGTTTGTAACTTCCCCTGTTCAAACTGAAAAAAAAAACAGCAGTTAGAGTGAACTGTGATAGTCAAGGCGAAATCTGGAAGACCAAGAAAACTCTGATGGAACTGCTCGAATGCTGGCCAGAAAAGCAAGATAAAACCCCTATATGACTGCAGAGGCCATGAGGGAAGGTTTAGCTGACACAGTAGTGGTGGTACATGGTTCTACTGTGCAGCATTACTTGCCGAAACATGATCTGTGTATAAGTCATCAGAAAGAAACCTCGCCTATGACTATCACAAAAGTCATCATCGAGGTAAGCCAGAGGCGTTTTTGGAAGTACTGTGGACTAGTGAAGTAAAAACAGAACAGAATTTGACCACAATTGCCAGAAGTACATTTTGGAGGAAAAGGGAGCAGCATTTGATGAAAAAAATGCCTTGACAGTTTATATATGGGGTGGATCTGTTGTGCATTGGGTTTCAGTGGCGGCCAGTGGTACAGGAAACATTGCACAGATAGATAGAAGAATGGATTTCACTAAACGTACATGACAAATCAAGAAATTGAAGCTGAAAGGATGCTGGTTTCTACAAGAGTGATTCATAACGTTTCTCAGAAACCATCACCAACTACTTAAAATGCAATCTGAAGGTTGGCGCTCATAGTCTCCTGACTTAAACATTATAATGTGTGCGTAGATCAGTGTATGCAAGACGCACCCAATAATATCACAGAATGGGAAGTGTTCTGCAAGGATGAATGGGAGAAAAGTTCCACAGAACGGATAGAAAAACACCTTGCCAGCTGCAAAAAGCATTTGCAAACTGTGATATTTACCCAATGCTATGTTACTGGGGACTAAATTAGTCGGCTTTCCAAAATTTTACATTTGCCACAGTCACGTTTCTTTTTATTTCAAGAAATCAAATAGAATATAACGGTGCATTAACATTTGTAGAAAATGTTATTTTTAAAGTGTAATTGTCAACACTCATCCTGGAAATCTACCTTCCTGCACATTTAGCTCCAACCCTCATCATCCTACTTAGGTCTTCTAATTACTGCATTCGGAAGTACTTGATTAGCTAAGTGATGTTTGTCAGGTTTAAATTGTAGTAAATATCTACAGGAAAGTAGATCTTCAGGGGGACGGTTGGTGACCTTTTGAAGTAAAGGAATAGTGAGTTATATGTTATGTTGTTAATATAGTACTATAATATTTTTTTCATATTTCGTTCCACCTCTATCTTTTAAAGAGAGCCTCATTTGTTTGAAGCTCCATTTTTAAATTGTAGAGGTGTAGCTGAGTTTGAAACCCATTTCCATGGGACATGCCACTCAGCTGAATGTGAAATATTAGATTTGGGCAGTTACTGTTCTCTAAATTCTCTGCTGTCTTAAGTAGGTGGCATTTTAAAGTTATAATTACATGTAATGCACATGTGTACGAAATGAAATGTGATGTAGATGTGCATAGCATTCAGGTGTACTGTACATAAGGGGTAACTACTGTTGTTTGTTTCAAGAGCGTACCATCTCGGCTCTTTCAGTTACGTTATTGGTGAAAGTGACCACTCTTCTCTCTGTTCATCAGATTCTGGAGTCCAAGGAGATCGAGACTCTGGTTGCTGAAATTGAGAAAGAGAAAGAGGAGGAAGCTGAGAAGAAGAAGCAGAAGAAATCCTCATAGGTTCTAAGCACGCTCTCACTAAGTCCTTTACGCTGTTCTGTTTTGTTTATATGGGCAGAAGCACTTGGCTCAGACCCAGGCCTCCTTTCCCACCCTCTGTTAGTTAGGAGCACATCTCTATTTCCTATGAACCTCACTTAGAGTATTTCATCAAGTTCAACTTTAAATGCAATATTTAATCACTGATTTTTTTTGACAAGCCCTTTTTTAAAAATGTTCTTCCTCAAATGTTTCCTGTGTATGTAAAGCATGTTTTTGGAGGACTCAACAATGGAATTGGATATAATGCAGTGACTACAGCATGGAAAGCATTCCCCCTTTTTTAAAAACCTGGTTAGATGCACTGTCTCTACTGCAGTAGAGGATTTTGTGAGGATGTGCTCAAACTGACATACGGAAATAAAGTATTGTTGTTTGTATTCTCTGGCTGGATCATACTTGCTTGTTGTTTAGAAAAAAATCTGAATTTCGGAAGCGTTGCTTTCATGGCTTGCTTCTTTTGCCATGATTGTCACAGGAAAGGACTTTGTAAAACGTGTGTCTCTGTGAGTGAATAGAGAATAGGCCACTGATGATGTTAAAAGTTTGTCTTTGTATTCATGATTGCGCTGATGAATATTTATATGGGATAAATTGCCTTTGTCTTCCTCCATTTGACGTCTCGTCAGTGGGCCGGAAACCTAGAGCGCTCTCATTCCCTTTGCCTTTGATCTGTGCAGGGAACTGAAACACACAGCCGACAAGAAACTCTCAAGCCAGGCTGAAGATACGATCAATAATTAATTAAATTTAAGCATTCTAGTCCAAAACAATTTTGACACCCCCCTCATTGAGTAAAATTTTCATTGGGTGTTTATGCGGTAGTCAACAAGAAGTGTGGGTGGGAAGGTTCCGAGAGGTTTTTTTAGATAGGAATTAAAAAGAATAATTTAACTTTTTTTAAAACTATTTTTAGAGTGGGATGTTACAAGAACCTTCAACTTATGTTTTGCTTGTGCACCTGATTTTAATATACTGTAAATTTATCAGTCTGAGCTATTGCAGCAGTTTGATGGAGATTCAGCTTTTTCAGTTTGTGGTCCAACAGCTTGATATCTGCAGTGCAAGAGGAATGTTTCAACAGTTGATATTGAATTAGTGGAGATAAATTTACCCACATTCAGATTGGAATCAGGAGGCACAATGTCTACAATGCAAACATAGCCATTTTATCAACTATCCAAAACCACCAGTGAACCTACATGTTCATCATTTTTCTTACGTCATGTTAATAATAGTGAAAAAAAAAAGTATTCTTTGGGGCCTGTTTTGCCTTTTTGTTTGTACATCCTCCCTATACCTCTCCACTATGAATGGATTTAAAAAATAAGATTTAGGCAAAAAGCTTCTCAAACCCATTGTCTCAGATATCAGGTAGCACACACAACATTGTCAAGAAATATTGTGAGAGATTGGGAATGGTTCCTATCTGCACCACTAAAAACATTCTAACTCCGTAGGTAGAACCAAGCATTCCAACAACACTGTGCTTGATTTAGGATTGTAACATGGATTGCTTTGGACCCCTTCCCTGAGCAGATGAATCTGATGTTTGCAGGCATATTAAAAATGTATCAAAAGAGAGTTTAGCCAAAACATGAACAACTTATCTTCT